>NW_007768259.1:0-330 GCF_000696425.1 Galeopterus variegatus | reverse complement strand
CAAATCTTACCTTCCTGTAAATCCCACACCTCAAAAGAGTTTCATAGGCTTTATTGTCTAGTAAACAACTAAGTAAAATAGATAACACTATCCTGATTTTTTCAGAAGGGGAACTAAAGATCAAATCAACTACAAATTATAGAATGTTATTTAATTTTACAGTAGAGCTAAGAATGTAACCATAGTATTTTGTTTTAAAATTTAAATATATTCCTATTCCATCGTGATTGTTAATAGCAATCAATGGATTATATAGAACTCCCTGATGTTATAAAAATATTTTGAGGAGCAGGTTCAGTAAATTAACTCATTAGAAAATAGTATCTGCAG
>NW_007768258.1:5789-6114 GCF_000696425.1 Galeopterus variegatus | reverse complement strand
GGGTTCTGAGCTCATTCAGGGCTGGGAATACAGAAAAGAATAAAACAGGTAAAAGTCCTTATCCTTTTTATAAGGCAGGACAGAATAAGGACACGCTCCAAGAAGACTGCTCATGAATATTCAGACTGGATCGGCATTACCTACTTCCTTGTTTTGCAGTTAATGAACCTATAATGAGCCAATGACAGCTTAACCACTCTGCCAGTCTGTATGCTACACTTGGAACTTTGCTGTTTTTGAAAAGAAACCTAAAACCATAATAACTGCAGTGCATGCATTAGGAGGAACAAAAATGCAGACTAGACAAAGAAGAGCAAAGTTAAGA
>NW_007768258.1:0-201 GCF_000696425.1 Galeopterus variegatus | reverse complement strand
TGGATGTTTGAAACTACAGATAGTAATGAACCCTACATATACTATGGTTTCTCTATACATCTGTACGTATGATAAAGTTTAATTTATAAATTAGGCACAGTAAGAGGTTAACAACAATAAATAATACTAAAATAGAAAACTTATAAAAATACTTACAATGGTACACAGTTTAAAGTTGATGAAGTGTTTACTTCTGGAATT
>NW_007768257.1:5768-6114 GCF_000696425.1 Galeopterus variegatus | reverse complement strand
AGAATCTTAAGGGATCTTAAATAGCCAAAACAATTGAAAAAGAACAAAATTGGATGACTCACACTTCCTGACTTCAAAACTTACTACAAAGCCACAGTAATCAAAACAATTTGGTATTGGCATAAAGATGGACATATAAACCAATGGAATAAAGTAAAGGGCCCAGAAATATACCCTTGTATATATGGTCAAATGTTTTTTAACAACAGTACCAAGACCATTGAGTGTGGAAAGGGAAGTCTTTTCAACAAACACTTCTGGGAAAACTGGATATCCACATACAAAAAAAATGAAGTTAGGCCCTTACTTAACACTATATACAAAAATTAATTCAAAATAGATTGAA
>NW_007768257.1:0-304 GCF_000696425.1 Galeopterus variegatus | reverse complement strand
GTACGGGGGCGACACTGAGGGTTGCGATCCGTTGCCGGACACGGAAAAAAGAAAAAAAAAATGTTTCTAAAAGAAATTAAAGAAAACATAAATAAATGGAAAAACACCTCATGTTCATGGACTGGAAGACTTAATATTTTTTAAAATGTCAATACAAAGCAATCTACAGATTCCATGCAATCCCTATCAAAATCTCAATGATGTTTTTTGCAAAAATAGACAAATCAGTGCTAATATTCATATAGAATCTTAAGGGATCTTAAATAGCCAAAACAATTGAAAAAGAACAAAATTGGATGACTCA
>NW_007768256.1:5790-6114 GCF_000696425.1 Galeopterus variegatus | reverse complement strand
ATTTTTAAAGCTTTAGGAAAACCTTGCAGCTAATTAGACCTGAGTGTGTGATCCAGCATATTAAGAGATTGGGATAATAAGAAGAGGTAAAAAATGTGCTTCAATAAGTCAAATCTTGTCTCTCCTATTTATTTATATTGAACTCCTACTCTCCAAGAATTTTGAAGTCTATTTGGGGGAGCTACTATAAATAGGTTTCTTTCCACAAAGTCTGAAAGAACCTTGGAACCGGGTCCCCAGTCCCCCTCAATTTATGGATGAGTACCTAAGAAGGGAAATCATACTGCCAGGATCACATGAAGCCAGAACTGGCTCTTCAGTCAT
>NW_007768256.1:0-434 GCF_000696425.1 Galeopterus variegatus | reverse complement strand
GCAAGCATGAGCACATGCATGGCCCTGCAGATTTCACTCTTGATCAGTCGACCATCTCAATACCTTTCTAGTATGGGTTAAGCTTTACTTACATCGACTCATGTGATCACTACGGAGGGAAGTACTATTATACCCATTTTACACAGAAAGAAACAAGTTAAGAGAAGTTAGGGGATGTTAGTTAAACCCAGATCTTTCCTGTCTGGTTTCTGCATTCTAGCTTTTAACTGCTACGCTGTACTCAGATTCTGGAGAAGAGAAACCTAAGGATGACTTTCCTAGGAAAATTCATCTCTCAGATAGGTAGAGCTCCAGGAATGCAATAACACAATTGCCCATGAGTGTTCTCTCTTGATAAAGCTTGGGTTTCTGTATTTTTAAAGCTTTAGGAAAACCTTGCAGCTAATTAGACCTGAGTGTGTGATCCAGCATAT
>NW_007768255.1:5728-6114 GCF_000696425.1 Galeopterus variegatus | reverse complement strand
TGGCTGAGCGTGGTGCGGGCGACACCACCCCAAGGGTTGCGATCCCCTTACCGGTCACGAGAAAAGACAAAAAAAAAATTAAAAAAATACAATTTGGTGATAAAAATTTACCACAAAGGTAAGAAAAAGTGTTGACCCAATTTGGACATTTAGACTCAGCTTCCCAAATGCTATGTTTTGGAAGCTTGCCAATTTATTTAATACTTTATGCCTATTATATAAATCTCCTTGAATAAACTTTTATAGGTAAACATTGGAAGTATAAGATGATAGATAAAAAAGCCTTCCATCTATATGTAGCAATTAAATGGTTTACACAGTGCTCAGTCTCTGTTAGAAGAAAAGCAGAGGTGAGCTGCTTCTACTACATTCTCTTAATCTACCCA
>NW_007768255.1:0-237 GCF_000696425.1 Galeopterus variegatus | reverse complement strand
CAGTTCTGAAGCCAAACCTATGAGACATCTAGATAAATATAAATTGGATAAAGTCTACCATTAAAATTAAAAAAAGGGCTGACCCCGTGGCGCACTCGGGAGAGTGCAGTGCTGGGAGCGCAGCGACTCACCCGCCATGGGTTCAGATCCTATATAGGAATGGCCGGTGCGCTCATTGGCTGAGCGTGGTGCGGGCGACACCACCCCAAGGGTTGCGATCCCCTTACCGGTCACGAG
>NW_007768254.1:5207-6114 GCF_000696425.1 Galeopterus variegatus | reverse complement strand
TTTTTTAAAAAAGAACGGAATGAGAGTAAACAACCATCCTGGATTGAGAATGTAGCAGCCAATCTATGAGATTAATCTAGAGTTTCTTAAATGATGGTGTCATGTACAGTGTCTCTCATCTTCAGGCAACATTGTTCCCTTAAACAGGGATTCAAGAATATTAAATATCATCATAAAAGATGATTTATGAAGCTTATCCCTGCCTGGCAAGTTTCCATGCAGGAGCTAATGAAGACTTGAGTGGGTAATTCATTACCCTCCTTGTTAAGTGTGAAATGTTTGCCATTTTAATTTTGTTAGTTCTTCCAACGGTCAGGTGACTCTGCAAATTAATGAGGGTTGCCACCAGTTGTAACTTGTGTCCACCAATGGAGTGAAGATAAATCATTCATTAAGGTATGAGAGAAAATAGATGATGAGTCGATACGACATCCTTTATTGGCTTCAGACACTGAGTGTTGGCAGTTAATAGAGGAAAGAAAAACATACAGAAGATCAACATTCAGAATGTTTAATTAATTAAAATCATATATTGCAAAACTCAGCATAATTCTTGGCAGAGACTAAACACCTAACATGTAGATACCATTATCATCACAATCAATATCATCTCTACTGCTTTGTCATTCAACTAACCTCTTCCTAACTCAGAGGGTGTTTTCTTCCCAACAATTCACAAATTTCAAGCTATGTCTATTAAAAAAAAAATGGCTCCTACTTAGATGGCACCCATACAAATAGATAAACCATTTTATGGCTAATGTGACTAAAATCTTTTTTTTTTAAGTAAATAAACATTAACTTGGATTAGAATTTCAAGTTTCAGTAAGTTTCAAAAAGTGTTTCCTAAGGCATCAGTGACCCTCATTATATTACATTATCTTTCTGAATTTCTGCTCTACATATT
>NW_007768254.1:0-663 GCF_000696425.1 Galeopterus variegatus | reverse complement strand
CCATGTTTATTGCAGCACCGTTCACAATAGCCAAGATATGGATTCAACCTAAGTGTCTATCGGCAAATGAATGAGTAAAGAAAATGTGATATATTTACACCACGGAATACTATTCAGCCATAAGAAGGAAATCCTGTTATTTTCAACAACATGGTTAAGCCTGGAGGACATTATATTAAGTGAAATAAGCCAGGTACAGAAAGATAAATACTGCATGATTTCATTCATATGAGAAATCTAAAAAAGTTGATCTCATTGTAGGAGAGAGTAGAAGGGTGGTTACAAAAGGCTGGGGTGGTTGTTTGGAGGGGATGAGAAAATGTTGGTCAGAGGGTACAAAATTACAGTTAGGAGGAATAAGTTCAAGAGAACTGAGAACTATGGTACAGCATGAAAACTATACTCAATGACGGTATATTGTATTCTTGAAAAATTCTAAGAAAGTGGATGCTGTGTTCTCACTGCAAAAATTAAGACTATGTGGTCATTCATACGTTAATTAGCTAATGCACTCATTCAACTATACATATATATACTTCAAAACATTGTGAGGTACATGATAAATACATTCAATTTTATTCGTCGATTTAAAAATAATTAATTTTTTTAAAAAAGAACGGAATGAGAGTAAACAACCATCCTGGATTGAGAATGTAGCAGCCA
>NW_007768253.1:5192-6114 GCF_000696425.1 Galeopterus variegatus | reverse complement strand
GTCCAAGGTAATCCATCTAAGTAAAATCATCGGACAGAGCTAATTGATATAAGTAAACTCATCAGACCGAGCTCATCGATCTGAGTAAACTCATCAGTCCAAGGTAATCCATCTAAGTAAAATCATCGGACAGAGCTAATTGATATAAGTAAACTCATCAGACCGAGCTCATCGATCTGAGTAAACTCATCAGTCCAAGGTAATCAATCTAAGTAAAATCATTGGACAGAGCAAATTGATCTAAGTAAACTCATCAGATCAAGCTCGTTGATTAACATAAACTCATCAGATCAAGCTCGTCAATCTAAGCAAACACATCATACCAAGCTAATCGATCTAGGAAAAATAATCAGACCCAACTAATCGATCTAGGAAAAATAATCAGACCCAACTAATCGATCTAGGAAAACTAAACCGACCCAACTAATAGATCTTGGAAAAATAATCAGACCCAAATAATCGATCTAGGAAAACTAGTCAGATCCAACTAATCGATCTAGGAAAACTAATCAGACCCCACTAATCGATATAGGAAAATAAATAAGACCCAAAAAATCGACCTAGTAAAAATAATCAGACCAAGCTAATCTATTTAGGAAAATCTAGTCAGACCTGACTAATCGATCAAAGAAAACTAATCAGACCAAGCGAAGCGATCTCGGAAAACTAATCACACCAAGCTCATCGATCTAAGTAAACTCATCAGACAAAGCTCATCGATCTAAGTAAACCCATGTGACAGAGCTCTTCAATCTAAGTAAGCTCATCAGACCAAGCACCTCGATCGAATTAAACTCATCAGACTGAGCATATTTATCTACGTAAACTCATCAGACCGAGCTCATCGATCTAAATAAACTCATCAGACCAAGATAATTGATCGAAGTAAACTCATCAGACCAAGCTCATCGATCTAAGTAAA
>NW_007768253.1:0-237 GCF_000696425.1 Galeopterus variegatus | reverse complement strand
AACTCATCAGGCCAAGCTCATCGATCTAAGTAATCTCATCAGAGCAAGCTAATCAATCTTAAAAACTCATCAGACAAAGACCATCGATCTAATTAAACACATCACACGAGAATCATTGATCTCAATAAAATCATCAGACCAAGCTCTTCGATCTAGATGAACTCCTCAGACCAAGTTAATCGATCTATGGAAACTCATTGGACAGAGCTAATTGATATAAGTAAACTCATCAGACCA
>NW_007768252.1:5897-6114 GCF_000696425.1 Galeopterus variegatus | reverse complement strand
CAAATACTCTAAGATTGTCATTATTTTCCTCAGTTTTATATATGTAGAAATTCTGGTGCAGCAGCATGTACAAGGGACAATGGTGGTGATCTTTAAAGGTCTCAGGGCTAGTGATAGGCCACGTACAGGTAGATGCAAATGCTGCCTTGCCAGTCCAATTATTAATTAATGATTAATGCATTTTTGAAAATTAGAAAATTTGAATGGTGTGTGGCAA
>NW_007768252.1:0-322 GCF_000696425.1 Galeopterus variegatus | reverse complement strand
ACACACACACACACACACACACAAACACACACACAATTTTGAAGTTCTAATTTCAGATATAGCCTCCTGAGCATAATGGAAATGATGGATACCTGGGGGGAAAGCCTTTGCATGCTGTTTATTTTCCATCCTTTATGCCGATCTTAAAAATTTTCCAGTTCAGGTTCTCCTTAGGGCATTCACAGGTGTTGACATTACTGCTATTGGCAGCCTTTACTATTATTCTTGGGGAATAAATCTTACCAAACTATGGAGAATACTGACCAATCATTAATATTAGCATATTAATACAATCATAGTAACTCTAAAGGAAATCTGAAAG
>NW_007768251.1:5724-6114 GCF_000696425.1 Galeopterus variegatus | reverse complement strand
GAGTGTATTCTCTGTGTAAAGGCCCACGCATTTAGAGAAAAAAAGAAATTGCTTCAAGTTCCTTTTCTTATCAGACTAACCCAGAGAAGGATGTGGTCCCTGGCTTATTTTGGGAAACTAAACTGATGGATATGGAGAATAAGTTGCCTGGTTAATGTGGAGCCTGGAACTAGGAAGATGCGTCCCAGTGCAGATGTGCAAAATGACGGCTTCTTGTGGTGTGGGCAGGCGTGAGTGGTATATCTTCCAAAATTCAGATTTCTAATGTCTATGGAAAAACACATCATAAACTTAGTGTTTATGATGTCATACTGGGGGATAATAATAGCTACTAGGCATAGCTACCCTTTACTCTGTGTCATATATTACGCACTGTGACTATATATATTA
>NW_007768251.1:0-290 GCF_000696425.1 Galeopterus variegatus | reverse complement strand
GATCTCATCTCTCCCTTCAGTCAGAACCCTTTATGTAGTTTACAAACTGTACAACTGTACATGTCAGTTTTGGATGGAATAATTCTACCTTCCTCTCTTAAGATCCTCTTCTCAGGATGGCGAGAACCCCTTAATTCTCCTCTTTGTCTAAGGGTACTTCTCTTTCTTCCCTTTCTAGGGAAAATGGGAGGCAATGTTCACAATTCCTCTGATTTTACTCATACCTCGGGAGTGTATTCTCTGTGTAAAGGCCCACGCATTTAGAGAAAAAAAGAAATTGCTTCAAGTTC
>NW_007768250.1:5345-6114 GCF_000696425.1 Galeopterus variegatus | reverse complement strand
CCAATACCAAGTTGGGAAGTTAGGACTTTATTCTTGAGAGTCCAATGAGAAGTCATTGAAGAATTTCAAGGAAAGATCTGACTGCTGTGTTGTGGAAATCTTCCTCTGGTAGCAATTAAGGAATGGAGAGAATGGATCAGAAGGGGGCAAGCTTAAGAGGAGATTGGCTAAAAGCTAGTGGTAAAAGTAAAGTGAGTGCTTGAGCTGGAATAGCTCTAGGGACAATGAAGAGAAGATGTCAGGTTAGAGACTAAGGAGGATGCATGGACTGGGCTGGTGGGGAGGGCCTGAGTGTGCGGAACGAATGGCAAACAAGGGTCATCTTACTTTTCAAAAATTTTTTGAGAGGGAGCAAGTGCAGGTTTGCAGGGGGAAGGTAGTGAGTTCATTTTTGGTCGTCTCGAAGTGTCTATTGGATCTCCAGCAGGCAGGTATTACACTGCAGCAGAGCTGACGTCGTCTTGGCAACCATTTAGGGAAGCATGACCAGGTTTTATGCTATTCATTTCTTCAAAAAATGTTTGTCTAACATAGATTTATGATACTTCTCTCAACCCCGGAGTAAAGAACAGGAAGCGAAAAGAGCAGGACTCTACTGTTTACAGCAAACTAGAGTTAATATTGCTGGTGGAATCAATGATGCCCATAAGGCTCTGCCATGGCACCAGTATGGATAACAGCCTGATTTTGAACACATTACCTAAGAACGGGTGCTGGTCATGTGGCTATTTATTTTCTTATTGCAATTGTACTTACTTTTCAGTTTGTG
>NW_007768250.1:0-232 GCF_000696425.1 Galeopterus variegatus | reverse complement strand
TCGTATCAGCCTGCTCTGTGTTTCCAACATCGGTCACTTGGAAAAATCCTACTTGCCTATTGAAACCTACTTGTGGTAAGCAGAACTCCAAGATGATGTCACAGTCACCCCCTCGTACCATCTCTTCCCCTTGAGTGCAGGTGAGACCTTCACTGTAATGTAATAGGATACTGCTCCTGTGATTAGATTACATCATGTGGCTAAGATAAAGGGGTCTTACAGATGTAATTAA
>NW_007768249.1:5831-6114 GCF_000696425.1 Galeopterus variegatus | reverse complement strand
GCCTCATAGTATGAATTTGGAAGAATTCTATTCACTTCAATTTTTTAATTAGTTTAAAGAGCATTAGTATTAGTCCTTCTTTAAATATTTGATAGAATTCAACAGTAAAACCATCTGATCCTGGGCTTTTGTTTGTGGGAGAGTTTTTATTAATTATTCAATCTCATTACTTGTTATTGGTCTATTTCAGTTTTCTACTTATTTTTGGTTCTGTTTTGGTAAGTAATATGTGTTCAGGAATTTTCCATTTCCTCTAGGTCTTCAAATTTGGGGGATATAGTTG
>NW_007768249.1:2634-4062 GCF_000696425.1 Galeopterus variegatus | reverse complement strand
CATGGATGGACCTTGAGAGAATTATATTAAGTGAAACGAGTCAGACACAGAAAGAGAAATATCACATGTTCTCATTTGTGGGAGCTAAAAATAAATAAATAAATCCACAAATAAACGGGGGGGAGAGGGAAGAAGACACAACAATTCCAATTCCTTGAAGTTGATACGACAAGAAAACAGAAAGGACATTGTTGGGAGGGAGGGGGGAGTGGGAGGAGGGAAGGAGCTTTCGGTAACGGGCCACAATAATCAACCACATTGTATATTGACAAAATAAAATTTTTTTAAAAAAATAGATTTTCTATAAATTAATGGTTAGATAATACAATGGAGTAAAAATCTCTTACAATAGCAACAAACATACAAAATACTTAAGGTGACAATAAGAAATGTAAAGTTCCTGTCTGAAGAAAATTATAAAATCTTCTGAAAAACATTTTGCTAGATGCAAAATTTCGATATAGTAAACATGTCAAGTTTTAAATGTAATTTCATTGAAAAACTCAGGAATTATTTTTGTACTTGCTGATGTTAATCTGAGGTCAAGAACAATACTGAACCAGTGAGAAGAGTAATGAAAAACTAAAGGGTACTAAGGGCTTTCAGATTAAAAACATTATAAGACTAAGATACTTAAAGGTATGACATTAGTGCAAAAAATAGAAGCCGGGTTATGAAACAGAATAGAGAACCCAAAAATGACCTTAATACTAAGAATTTGTTTTATGGTAAAATTTACTTGTGTGACTGAGTCTATGGTCACTCAGTCCTGAGGTTCTCTCTTAGCTCTGCCTGTCATTGAGAAGCAACTTAAGCTATCTAAGCCTCAGTTTGCTCATCTGTAAAACGGCGATAAAAATAACTATACTGGAATGTTGTGGTAAGGATCAAATGAAGTGCACAGTCATTAAAATTAAAAATTCATTAAAAATATTTAGCACTGTATCTAAGTATACAATAAAGGGTAGTTATATACTTTACAAACCAATGAAAACGCAATCTACAGAAAATGATGCTGAAACAACTATTTGAGGAAAAATGTTTATATGATATATATTTACATTTTACATGTTATATTTTACAGAGTATATCAAGTTGATGCATTAAATATAAATATTCTTATTTTTATTTTTTTTCTTAACTGATCCATGATAATTGTATTTATTTATGGAGTACAATGTAATATTTGGGTACATTTATACAGTTTGCAATGATCATATCAGGGTATTTAGCATATCCATCACCTCAAATATTTGTCACCTCCTTGTGTTGGGAACATTCAACATCCTCTCAACCAACTACTTGAAGTTATATAATAATTTGTTATTGACTGTACTCTTTCTATATTGCTGTAGAACACTAGATCTTAATCTTCCTATCTCTCTACAATTTTGTATCCATTGACCATCCTCTCCCCTCATTCTCCCC
>NW_007768249.1:0-1654 GCF_000696425.1 Galeopterus variegatus | reverse complement strand
TGAGCGCACCGGCCATTCCTATATAGGATCTGAACCCGCGGCGGGAGCGTCGCTGCACTCCTAGCGCCACACTCTCCCGAGTGTGCCTTGGGCTTGGGCTTGGCCGGATTTGCATTTTTCTGATGATTAGTTATGTTGGGCATTTTTTTGTATGCATCTCAGCCATTTGTATACCTTCTTTTGAGAAATGTCTACTCAGCTCATTTGTCCATTGTTTAACCAGAGTATTTGATTTGTGCTGAATTGTTTGGGTTCTTTGTATCTTCTGGATATTAATTCCTTGTTGGATGCATAGTTTGCAAATATTTTCTATTATTCTGCAGGTTGTCTTATTGCTGATTGTTTCCCTTGCTTTGAAGAAGCTTTTTAGCTTGATATAATCCCATTTGTTTATTTTTGTTTTTGTTGCCTGTGCTTTAGAAGTCTTATTCATAAAATGTTTGCCTAGGCCTATGTCCTGAAATGTTTCCCCTTCCTCTAGAAGTTTTATAGTTTGGGGTCTTATATTTAAGTATTTAATCCATTTTGAGTTGATTTTGATATATGGTGGGAGATAGCAGTCTAGTTTCATACTTCTGCATATGGGTCTCCAATTTTCCCAGAACCCTTTATTGATTTTTTTTTTTAATTTCTATGAAGTTATGTCATTGGTAGTTTGACGGGGATTGCATTAAATCTGTAAATCGCTTTGGGTAGTATGGTCATTTTGACAATATTAATGCTTCCAATACATGAGCATGGGATGTCTTTCCATTTTCTGTGTGTGTCTCCTTTAATTTCTTTCATCAGTATTTGATAGTTTTCATTGTAGAGATCTTTCATCTCCTTGGTTAAATTTATTCCTAGGTATTTTATTTTGTTGTTGTTATTGCTGTTGTAAATTAGATTTCTTTCTTGATTTCTGTTTCTGCAAGTTTATTGTTGGTGTGTAGAAATGCTACTGATTTTTTTATGTTGATTTTGTATCCTGCAACTTTATTGAATTTATTTATCCGGTCTAAGAGTTCCTTGGTAGAGTCTTTAGGTTTCTTCCTGTATAAAATTATGTCATATACAAACAGGGACAATTTGACTTCCTTCTTCTCAGTTTGGATGCCCTTTATTTCTTCCTCTTGCCTAACTGCTCTGGCTAGAACTTCCAGTACTATGTGAATAAAGGTGATAAGAGTATGTATCCTTGACTTGTTCCAGTTGAAAAGATGAAAGCTTTTCCTTGTACAGTATGATGATAGCTGTGGCTTTGTCATGTTTTGAGATACTTTCCTTCTGTACCTAATTTGTTGAGAGTTTTTATAATAAAGGATGCTGAATTTTATCAAATGCTTTTTCTGTGTTTATCAAGATGGTCATTTTTTTTTCTTTCATTTTGTTGATGTGATGTGTTTCATTTATTGATTTGCATAGTTGAACCATCTTTGCAAGCCTGGGATAAATCCTACTTGATCATGGTGTGTAATCTTTTGGATGTGCTGTCAGATTCAGTTTGCTAGTACCTTATTAAGAATTTTTGCATCTATGTCCATCAGGGATATTGGCCCATAGTTTTCTGTTTTTGTTGCATCCTTGCTTGGTTTTGGTATCAGGGTAAGGATGGCCTCATAGTATGAATTTGGAAGAATTCTATTCACTTCAATTTTTTAATTAGTTTAAAGAG
>NW_007768248.1:5760-6114 GCF_000696425.1 Galeopterus variegatus | reverse complement strand
TTAGAAGGAACAGCAAATAAACGGCAAATAGGAGCAACTTCTGCAAGGAGCAGCAGCTGGAAATGCTCTCTCCCAAAAAGGCAATGATTATGGAGCTTTCAGGCGACACTCCATAAAGAAAAACAAAGTTATATTTGTTCCAATATAAGTGTGGAGTTTTTAGGATTTTTAAAATGTTACTATAACTTACAATAACGGTGGCAGCATGTATAATAAAATGAGCCCAAAACTGAAGTTTAGGACTCATAGTTTAAACCCAGCTTTATCATTAACTAGCTTTGGAGAAATCACTTAATCTCTCGGAGCCTTATATTCTACATCTGTAAAATGCAGTTGAATTTATGAGCACTAATG
>NW_007768248.1:0-264 GCF_000696425.1 Galeopterus variegatus | reverse complement strand
TCATAAGACTTCTCTGAGTCCCTCTTTCCCATCTATAAAATGAAGATTAAAATAAAATTCTTCCCTGTCAATTTCATAAGCCTATTACAAAGAGGTAATAGTGATTTGAAAATTGCTTGGTGCAAAGGTGCTATTATGATATTAGTAAGTAAATGCTGTTGCCCACAAGTTGTGGTAAGATTCTGATTTGCAGTATTGTAGACTTAGAAGGAACAGCAAATAAACGGCAAATAGGAGCAACTTCTGCAAGGAGCAGCAGCTGGA
>NW_007768247.1:5787-6114 GCF_000696425.1 Galeopterus variegatus | reverse complement strand
AGAAGTGAGGACCAGACAGGGAATGATCTCTGTGGGATCATCAGCAATAGACAGAGTAGTATGGCAGGAAGATCACAGGATCAAAAAGACCAGAGAAGAGCCTGAAGTATTTGTTTTGGGAAAGAAATAGTGGGGATGGGCAATTTGATGGGGTCTAATTTGGGGAGCAATTAAGCTAGCAGGAAAATATACCAGGTATTAACGTCCTTTTGATTGTAAGGAAAAGCAATTGGTTTTGGCTAGCTTATTAAACTTTTTTTTTTTTTAAAAAGCAGGCATGAAGGTTTTATTGTAAGGATAGTTGAAGATCTCATGGAACAGAAGAAA
>NW_007768247.1:0-449 GCF_000696425.1 Galeopterus variegatus | reverse complement strand
AAAAAAAAAAAAATTGGAGTAGAAGAGAAAATGTCTACCTTATAATTTAGGGAATCAAAATCAGTTGATCTGGAATCAAGAGAGTTGGAGTACTCATGGCCCCTGCTACATGGAAGCAGATCAGCATTAGGCAGGGATTCAGCCCAGTAAAGGACTCTGGGATTGGTTCATGCCAATGGATCCTAAGGATAGCCAATGCTAGAAGCCATAAGCTTCTCTTATTTTCAAGGCTTTAGTGAAGGCTCATTAAAAGTCATAGTTTGACCTTAGTTGGGCTGAAGGGAATTATGAACACTAAACCCCATGTTTAAGGAGAAGACAAGAGAAGAATGCGTATTCCTCTTCCTGAAGTAGCTATGGGGTTATCAGTGGCAGCCTCCAGCCAAGAAGAAGTGAGGACCAGACAGGGAATGATCTCTGTGGGATCATCAGCAATAGACAGAGTAGTA
>NW_007768246.1:5877-6114 GCF_000696425.1 Galeopterus variegatus | reverse complement strand
TGTAGGTAATGAGAGCCAAGTTTCTCACTGTGGAAGAAAGAAGTTACAGATAAGCAAGGGAGAAATTCTATAACGGACTCTGTGGTGTTGGATTGGAGTCAGAGATATCAGTATGAAGTCGTGCTAAACAGATACAGAAATAAGTGTACACGGGTTAGTATACGTACACACACATCCCAGCTCTGTTCACCAAGAGGGCCTAGAAGCAGTGGCATCCCTGAGCACTGAACACAACCA
>NW_007768246.1:0-287 GCF_000696425.1 Galeopterus variegatus | reverse complement strand
AAAAAAAAAAAAAAAAAAAAAAAAAAAAAAGAAAAGAAAAGCCACACATATTGGAAAAGAAGAAATTAAACTGTCTTTGTTCGCAGACAACATGATTGTCTGTGTAGAAAACCCCAAAGAATCTACAAAAGTGCTCCTAGAACTAAAAATGAGCTTTGCAAGGTTGCAGGATACAAGAACAACATGAGAAAGTCAATTATATTCCTATATACCAGCAATGAACAATTGTAGGTAATGAGAGCCAAGTTTCTCACTGTGGAAGAAAGAAGTTACAGATAAGCAAGGGA
>NW_007768245.1:5868-6114 GCF_000696425.1 Galeopterus variegatus | reverse complement strand
CTAATGTAGCTGGAAAGGTTAGATGATCTGTCTTTGGAATGAGCCAACTCTGCACACTTTCGCGAGATTAAAATCAGTTTGCTTTTCCTTCTGGATGCCTCGTGACTCTCCTATTCCTTCTCTCCCAAAAAGATGGGGTGATTGAAGCACATAAACAAGTAATTCTGGAAATTAACCTTCTTGCCCAGAAGAAAGCTCAAAGATAAATTCTGTTCTGCATTAGTTTTCCTATATTTCACTGTGATC
>NW_007768245.1:0-474 GCF_000696425.1 Galeopterus variegatus | reverse complement strand
GTCTTGATCTAATATAGTAAATACAAGTGTGGGAGAGTTCTGCTGTCATGCCTTGAAATATTTTTCTTTTGCTTCGGTAGTCGTATTTGAATCTATTTTCAAAGTCAACAATAGTATTGCACAATTTAACATTAAGAATTTTCTGCTGTTGCTACTTCTATAATATAGCTTGGACTTTCTTTTCCTTCTCAGTTCCTCTGAGAGAAGCATATATAGAATGAATAATTATTGCTGCTAAAGAATTGCGGGAGTCAGCAACACTTCATAGGAACTGCATTTCCTCCTTTCCCTCCCACCGAAAGCTCTCCCCCATAAGCTAAGAATTAAAGACGCATTACTGGGATAAAGAAATCTGACCTGAAATATGTGTTGCAGCAACAATGGCAAGCAACCAAGAGCATTAACAATAATTTCTAATGTAGCTGGAAAGGTTAGATGATCTGTCTTTGGAATGAGCCAACTCTGCACACTTTC
>NW_007768244.1:5637-6114 GCF_000696425.1 Galeopterus variegatus | reverse complement strand
AAAATTATTGAGGAAAGAAAGAAGCTGAAAAACCACAGAGGGAAAAGTTAGGACTCCCCTGGGTTACACTGTGTACAGTTACAGTACCATCCCCATCCCACAAGAAATAAACAAGTCGATCGGGATCTAGAAAAAGCATGGGTATGAGTGGGTAAACAAACGTGGAGAAACAGTTTGCTTCTAAAAATCAGTTTCTTAAGTGTGCAGCAAAATGTGCCCATTCATATGTAAATCCTTATCTTCTTAAATATAAATGTATTTCATAATTCAAGCCTCCATAATTCTCATAAAGACGTATATTCCTGGTCCTCAAGAGTAGAAGAAATGTTGTGAAATAAATCAGGCTTTCAATAAATGTTTTCAAACATACCCTTATTTATCTAACTGTCCTGACACTGAACAGCAGGGACTGTATAAACAGGAAAAATAAAGGGGATGAAGCTCTTGTGTACCTGAAATGATATTCCCCTCTCCCCA
>NW_007768244.1:0-200 GCF_000696425.1 Galeopterus variegatus | reverse complement strand
CACTTCACAGTGAATCTTCACACTGTCTTTTATGAAACTAAAAATGAGGTTCCTTCTGTTTGTTTTCTGAGTTTATCATGATCTTTAACTTAATTTAGCTATGTGTTTCATTGTGTTTTGGCTCTAATTTGACCTTTATAAAATTATTGAGGAAAGAAAGAAGCTGAAAAACCACAGAGGGAAAAGTTAGGACTCCCCTG
>NW_007768243.1:5239-6114 GCF_000696425.1 Galeopterus variegatus | reverse complement strand
CTGGTCAGAACCACAGAGGATGACAGTGCCAGTAGCTGAGATGGGAACACTGGCTGAGGGGCAGGCCTGTGGCTAAAATGATGAATGTAACAGCAGCCGTGATGAATTGGTGGTGCCTGCAGGAGTCCAATGTGGACATCCATGGGCAGTGGGTACACAGCGTGGCTGAGCCTGGCTGAGGTGACCTTGAGAAGAGGGTCTGAGGGGGAGGAGCTGAAGGTCTGACCCTCCTGCCCGGTGCCGTCTTGGTGCTGGGAAGTCTCATCTGGAATCCAGTGGCACACTGTTGGCCGAGAATGAAGGCCAAGGCCTGCAGGGTGACCCCAGTGAGACTGATATCAAATTCTTCTCCTTTACTAGAAATAGCCACTGGAGCTGGGAAGGAGCCAGCCGTCCTCTCTGCGCATCCCCTGCTTCCCTCCCTCCCAGGTTCCCAGAGCGGCAGCGCGCATGTTCCTCATGTGTTCCTGACATTTCTTTCCTCAGCATCATGGAATATACAGCAAACTCCAGCTTGAGCACAGCTCTCTGTCCCTCTTCCTTACAGCGAAGCTTGGTGACTGAAGGACGTGAGCCCAGATTGCTGTCACGGGACTGTGTGTACCTGCCACCTTTCAGTGGGCGTAGGAGCCACGGCATGTTTATGGTGGTGCCTTAGAAGGACCTTGCAGCAGGGAGCCTGCAAGGGATTCTGGGATGACTGACTTTCTGAGGGAGAGTTCTTGGGAGACACTTAAGTGGGAGTGAGGTAAGCAGGGAAGGGTGGGGGATGCAGCCAAGCAAAAGTGGGGTTCAGGTGAGGTCTGGCCTCCTGTGATCACAGGGGTCTCTGGAGCCTGAAGGACACCACAGAGGTGTCCCACACCCCAGATGAT
>NW_007768243.1:0-400 GCF_000696425.1 Galeopterus variegatus | reverse complement strand
CCAAAGGCTTAAAAAGAATTTGTGCAATTTAGCATTCCCTCTTGTGCGTCTGCTGATGCCATTAGAGAACATGGAGAAGGGAGCTCTGGGGCAGGATGGAAGGTATATGGAGCAGAGCCAGCCCAGGCAACCCCATTCCAGCTGACTCCCAGCACAGCTGCAAATGTGTGCAAAGTAACAGCCACTGCCACATGCCCATGGGGTCATGCAGTTGCTTATGACATGGCCTATTGCAGTAATAACTCACTGACACAGGGTAACATTGTTCTTCATGTTTTACAACCATGGAAACTGAGGCACTGAGGGGTTGAGTAACTTGTCTGGTGGTGGCTCATGCCTCTGGTCAGAACCACAGAGGATGACAGTGCCAGTAGCTGAGATGGGAACACTGGCTGAGGGG
>NW_007768242.1:5364-6114 GCF_000696425.1 Galeopterus variegatus | reverse complement strand
ATAGAATGATTTGGCAGTATTCCATCTATTTTATGCTCTGAGATAGATCATAAGTAATTGATAATGATTTCTTCCTTAAATATTTGGTTGGATTCACCAGTGAACACCTCCAGGCTGTGTGCTTTCTGTGTTGAATGTTACTATTTTCTTAATTCTCATAAAAGATATAGGCCTATTCAGACAGTATTTTTCTTCTTGTGGGAGTTTTGGCAAATTGTTTTGTTACAGAACTTGGTCCATTTCATCTAGGTTATCAAATGTGTGCACTAAGAGTTGTTCAAAGTATTTCTTTATGACCCTTTTAAATGTCCACAGAATCTGTAGTGAGGTTCTCACTTTCATTTCTGACATTAGTAATTTCTGTCTTGGGCCGGCCCGGTGGCGCATGCTACAGTGCGCCGCTTGAGAGCGCGACGGCACTCCCGCCGAGGGTTCAGATCCCACATGCAGACCGGTTCCTGCTCGCTGGCTGAGCGAGGTGCGGGCGCGACACTGAGGGTTGCGATCAGTTGCCGGACACGAAAAAAGACAAAAAAAAAGGAAAAAAAAAAAGTAATTTCTGTCTTGCATTTCTTTTTCTTAGTCTGTCTATAGGCTTATGAATTTTATTGATCTCAGAAAAAACATTTTTTGTTTTTAATTTTCTCTATTGATTTTCTATTTTAATTTATTGATTTCTGCTCCAATTCCTTTTTTTTTTTCTTCTGCTTCCTTTGAGTTTGGTTTGCTGTTCTAGTTTCCCAAGGTATA
>NW_007768242.1:0-206 GCF_000696425.1 Galeopterus variegatus | reverse complement strand
AATGGTGGAAGACTGGAGATTTTTGAGGAGCATAGGAAGTGAGTTTAAATGAGTAGTTTATATGAAGCTGTCTTCTTCTAATGTGGGGAATATTTTTAAAAATTTCAAATCTCCCCATATGCTTGTAGCTCTTTCCAAAAGAAGGGTGAACACTAAACAAACATAGGTGCAATATCCTGAAGCTAAGCCATATTCCTTATTTAAGG
>NW_007768241.1:5588-6115 GCF_000696425.1 Galeopterus variegatus | reverse complement strand
TAGTGGGTTTCCAGTTGCCTTGACCTTACCCTTTCCTCCCTCTGCCCCAAGTTCAAGGTCAGATCTTATAATAATAGCATTTTAGACTCCTCTTTAAGATGATATTAGTAATGTGGCAGATCCAGGCACTGAGTCAATAGATGGTTTATCCCAATTCTTGTTTGTGAAGCAGATTATGCGTGTACCCAGTTCCACAGACCCACAGCTTTAGCACTAGGCCACATACGGCCGTGGTCTCTCGCCCCCATTCTCAGTTTCATTTCATCAACAGGGGATCCCCAACTCAGTCCCTAACTTATATGGAGCTAGATTCCTGACTCTAGTGCTTGCTTTTCTAGATGTGCAGCCCAGTTGACCAGTAGTTCCAGCCAAGCTCACCAATTTGCCTTTCTGGTCCAGGGATATTTATCTTACTACTGAGCTCAGATATGTCTTTGTATTATTTCTACAGAGTTGGAGAGAGGGCTTACATCAAAGTGTTCTCACTCTGCACCATCTTGACCAAACATAAGATTACTTGGGTACTC
>NW_007768241.1:0-278 GCF_000696425.1 Galeopterus variegatus | reverse complement strand
AATACCTTAAATATACTAATTTTAAAGTCTGTGTCATCCTGTTCTATAAAATTAATTTTATCTGGCATGAATTCATTTTCCTATTGATAATTTTTCATCTGTCTTTCTCAGCACTAGGTTATCACATGTATTTTGGAATTTTATTATATAGGCTCCTTTTGAGTGGGTTCCAAGCCCCACCCATATTTCTCCCCCTTAGTGATCACCTTTCCTTTTCTAGTGGGTTTCCAGTTGCCTTGACCTTACCCTTTCCTCCCTCTGCCCCAAGTTCAAGGTCA
>NW_007768240.1:5747-6115 GCF_000696425.1 Galeopterus variegatus | reverse complement strand
TCCCTCCTCCGGCTCTTCTGAAACAGAGTTAGAGCTCTTAGATTACTAAATGACATGCATGAAGCATGAGTGTCAGGCAGAGCTGAACAATGCAGATGTCCCTGTTGAACCAGGCTCTTAACAAGGACTGAATCAACCAGAGGTCCCTCTACAGGTTCAGTTGATCAACTGGACAAGGTTTGGGCCGGGTTTGGTGGGACACCTAATTCTATTCCTGTATCCACACTGGGAAGATCTCATCAGTTCCTTTCTTCTCGGGGTCTCAGTTTTCTTTGCCTATGTCATAGAATAAGTGAGATCTAAGGCCACAGAAAAAAGACGTCACTCAGAATTTTTTTCACAATTCTGTCTTATAAAGCTTTGAGACA
>NW_007768240.1:0-257 GCF_000696425.1 Galeopterus variegatus | reverse complement strand
TACCTGGGGGAAATACAGGTGCCAACCCTTCACCTGGCCCTCTGGACAAAAGAGGCACAGCTGGGAATAACTTTCCTAAAGCCAGACTGTGAGCATGGCAAGCCTACATACTGTGCTCACTCATATCTGACACGGAAGGCAGCAGTGAGCTGGCTGCAGCTCCAGCCATTCATGGATCAGCCAGGACAGGGAGTGAGACTTCTCTGGTCCCTCCTCCGGCTCTTCTGAAACAGAGTTAGAGCTCTTAGATTACTAAA
>NW_007768239.1:5884-6115 GCF_000696425.1 Galeopterus variegatus | reverse complement strand
GTCAGAATTATCTTTCACCTCAAGGGAGTCAGAAGTGGGGCAGAATCCTGGCTGAACTATATTAGTCATTATCACTGGTAGATCTGGGAGTAAAATTGGGTTGAGGAGTTCTGTTTTGTTTTTTGGTGTGGATGAATAAAAATTACTTTCCTTACAGTAATGTTGATCACTATTCTTCCTTCTTTTGGGGCTATCCGAAACTTCCTTCTCTCCACAATTGCTTCCTAATAG
>NW_007768239.1:2391-2608 GCF_000696425.1 Galeopterus variegatus | reverse complement strand
TTGCAATGCATTTTTCTGAAGAACCCTTTATATTATCTCTTAAGAACAGAGAATTATCATTGGGAGATAGTTTCTTCATTATGCTTTTCCCAAATCTTTTACTTTCTTCAGTTACTGATGTCAGATCCAACTCAGAATTCTCATTAACATTTGTTTCATTCCCATCTACATGGAAGCAATTACTTGAAGAGCATTGTTCTGTGTTTAGTAACTCTTT
>NW_007768239.1:0-204 GCF_000696425.1 Galeopterus variegatus | reverse complement strand
ACATATGATTCACACGTGTATTATGACTCAAGTCAAAGGAATGGGAGTTTTCAGATTTACTCACTAGTACTGATTCTGGCCTTTTATTATCAAACTTGTCTTCATATGGATAGCCTGAATTTTCACCAGAGGGCTGGGAATAAATTTCAAATCCTGGAGCTTTCCCCTCTTTCTTATTTATTTCTGGTTCTGGGGCTTCAGTTA
>NW_007768238.1:5835-6115 GCF_000696425.1 Galeopterus variegatus | reverse complement strand
AAAAAAAAATTACCGGAGAAGAAATGGACATTTTACAATTGTAAAAGGATGAGTTCTTCAAGAAGACATGAAAAGTCACAAATGTATGAGGGGTCTTCAAAAAATTCATCGAAAGATCTGTATTATCTTTTAATTCCATTTTTCCACGAACTTTTTGAAGTATTTTGTATGTGCATTTAATGACACAGCTTCAAAATGCATGAAAATAAACTGACAGAAAAAAATAAAAACAAATTTCAACAGGAATTTCTCAGTAATTCTTAGTACAAGAAGGAGCTGG
>NW_007768238.1:2599-2972 GCF_000696425.1 Galeopterus variegatus | reverse complement strand
CAAGTTAAAAGACAATATTAGATTTCTTTTAGAGGATGATATGGAATTAAGCAAAGTTAATGATTTCACAAACTGTTTCTAATTTCTTCTTAATGTACATTCATTATTATATTCATGCAAGAAATATTATAAAATTTATAAAGATGTGCTGAATTTCAGATAGGTAAAAAATAACACATTTTAAATTATCCAACTTTAGATTTGAATTTTAAATCAAATTATCTATAACTACATTTGACTGGTTCATGAGAGGGCTTATTTTAAAAGAGATGTTTTAATTTTTGGACTACAAAGTTATACTTTGCTAAGGAACATCATTTTAACAAAAAATTAAGTCATTAATTTTTTTTTCTAATTAGAATTTCCTAAGTAT
>NW_007768238.1:0-1097 GCF_000696425.1 Galeopterus variegatus | reverse complement strand
AGAGTGAGGAAATGATTTTCATCTATGTTTGATGATGAAATCAACCAGGGAATATATTTTTAAAAATAGTACATGACTGTTGGTCGAAGCTATTCAAATTCACATATTAGTTTACCTTTTAGTATTAATGATAAGGACCTGGAGAAGAGAACTATAATACACTTTTACCACACTGTATATATTCAGTACCCTGTAACAATTTAAGGAAAAGCAATGCTATATAAGGTCCAAAAAATTAAAAGAAATAAAGAATTTTAAAAAAATGTATATTTACTGTTTGACTTCTGCTTTAATTGGTGTGAATTAATTTCCAAATAGCTGCATTTACTGCTTCCTAAAAAAGACTGATAAAGTAACATGTTTAGACTATGCCAAAAGAAAGAAAAACTTTCAATTTTTACTAACAATGACAACAAAAATAATAATGATACAAAATCATGACAAACTATATTTTCCAATGGCTAAGAAAATATAATGTATATCTTAAACTTTTCTAAAATATTTATCTAAATAGAGAAATCCTTGTACAGTCACAGATATTGAGAGATGGGATATGGTGGCGTGCAGTGACGTGAGTTTGACATTAAATGCAAAGTGGTATAATATTATTTGAACGCAAACTGTGCTAAGTTAAAAATACATCTTATAAAATGTAAGCCATCACATGCAGGCACACGCACTCAAGCTCATGACACCCTTAAGTAGGTTTAATCAATAAGCACATTTAACCCGAAAAAGGAGATAAAGAATACCTCCCCCCCAAAAAAAGAAAAGAAAAAATTGGGCAACAGAAAGCAAACAGCAAGGCAGCATCCAACTATATCTAAAAATTCCACTAAAAGCAAATTGTTTAAATACAAAAATTAAAAAAAAAAAACATAGTTTCAACTATATTGCTGTCTACATGAAATACATTTTAAATCTATAGATATATACATGTTAAAAGTAAAAGAATGGAAAAATGATATATCACACCAACACTACTCAAGAAAATTCTGAACTATGTATATTTACATTAAATAAAATAAACTTTAGGAAAAAAAAATTACCGGAGAAGAAATGGACATTTTACAATTGTAAAAGGATGAGTTCTTCAA
>NW_007768237.1:5524-6115 GCF_000696425.1 Galeopterus variegatus | reverse complement strand
AGTGCTTCTTACATGCGAAGGGGGTATAATCACCTCTACCAACCTCGCAGAGCCTCCAGTGAATGGGATACTTGGGAGCATTTTGTAAACCAGAAGGGCTTCTGTGTGATTGTGACAGTGTCATTCCTGCCACTCCTGTGTGCTAGACCCTGCAGGGGATACAATGATGAAAACACGGGAAATTTGCCCTCAGGGAACCTACAGTCAAGGAGGATGAGATGAAGGAGGAGCATAAATAATGCTGATTGAGGGTGCACAGTGATAAGAAAGATGCAGAGGAAAAACTGTGAGCTCAGAGCAGTCAAAGGTGGAAATTGTGTTTGACACTGTTCTGCAGAAAAATCCTGTGACACATGTTGGGACCACAAAGAAATAACTTTAGGATTTTCCAAATCTTTGCTGTTAGCAAGGGTCATTTATCTACTCATTCCTTAAATCAGTCACCAAATGCCATCCCATTCTGATTTGACCCAACAGGAAAAAGGGCAGAATCCAGTTCTCCTCAGGTGTAAACTTCTTTCTGGAACAGCTGAGGCTCTTGGAAAAATGCAGCTCTATGGGCTCCAACAGATCCCATGAATAAGTTCATAC
>NW_007768237.1:0-252 GCF_000696425.1 Galeopterus variegatus | reverse complement strand
AGATTCTGAAATCATCTTCTGTTTTACACTATTTCTGTGGTTCTTTAAGTCATTCACTCATCCATCCATCCATTTAGTTAAAAAAAAAAGTCAGAAAGAGTGCTGGACTTGCAGAAAATCATTGTTTGTGATGTGTCTCTAATCCACTAGTTGCCTGATCGTGATGAAGTCACATAATCTCTCTGAACTTCAGTGCTTCTTACATGCGAAGGGGGTATAATCACCTCTACCAACCTCGCAGAGCCTCCAGTG
>NW_007768236.1:5850-6115 GCF_000696425.1 Galeopterus variegatus | reverse complement strand
CACAGACACCTCCCTGCCACACCCTCTGTGAGGACCCCAGGCCCCACCGGGGAGACTGCTGGCTGGGGGAGCTCCTGTCTCCCTAACCGGGCCTCTCAGCAGCGGCGTGGTGGCTAGCCTGACCCGACTCAGTCCCCGCAAGCCTCTGTGCAGAGCCTGGAGGGGGCAGAGGACCTGTGGGCTGAGAAGCTTCCAGAGCAGGCACGGGTAGGTTCTTGCCCTCGAGCAGCTTCTGACCACATAAATCAACGATTACAACCGGGCG
>NW_007768236.1:0-431 GCF_000696425.1 Galeopterus variegatus | reverse complement strand
CCTGCTTTGTGAGTAAGCCACTCAGTTTCCCCGATCCACTTCCTCACCTGTTAAACGAAGGAGTGTGACACTCACGCTGTCTGTTCCCCCAGAGCTTAAGGAGACGTTAGAGGCCACAGGCCGAGGGGAACTTTCATTTACTCACTGCAGGGACACCTAGAGGATAGGGCGTTTATGCCCTGCTCTCTTCTGTACCCTGGTACCAGCTCAACCCCTGGCTCAGGGCAGGCGATGCATAAATGCATGCAGCTTCGTCCTCGAATGCACCTTAGCCATATGGGCTGTTCGCAGGTAAGGGACATGTCCTTGGCCCCACCTGCCTCGTTCCTTCCCTGGGGGTCTCTCCTGCACTGTGGGTGCCCAGGACTCAGCTAGCTTTCACGGGTCAGAATGCAAACACCCACTGGCTGCCCTCCATGAGTTCAAAGACC
>NW_007768235.1:3093-6115 GCF_000696425.1 Galeopterus variegatus | reverse complement strand
TTTTTTTTTTTTTTTTTTTTTTTTTTTAAAAAAGACCGGTAAGGGGATCTTAACCCTTGACTTGGTGTTGTCAGCACCACGCTCAGCCAGTGAGCAAACCGGCCATCCCTATATGGGATCCGAACCCGGGGCCTTGGTGTTATCAGCACCGCACTCTACCGAGTGAGCCACGGGCCGGCCCTTAATTACCTTCTTATAATAAAAAATAATATACATATAGTCTAGAAAAGTTAGAAAATACCAAAAAATAAGTTTAAAAAAACACAAAGAAAAATACACTCACACCCTTAAATCCAAACACCCAAAGAAATCTCCTAATAATATGTTGGTAAGTTTCCTTCCAGTCTTCTTCACAGATATACTTTTTAAAAGATGAGGACACAGGTAGAAGACAGCCATCTACAAGCCAAGGAGAGGCCACAGAAGACACCAACCCTGCCAACGCCTTGGTCTCAGGCGTTTAGCCTCCAAAACTAGGAGAAGATAAATTTCTCTTGGTTAAGCCACCTAGTTTGTGCTTTGTTCCGGCAGCCCTAGCAGACTCACACCACCCCTCCTCTGTTCTCAGATATTACAGACATCATCTTGAGCTGGACTCCTGTTCAGATTTGCTTATTTTGGTGGCAGAGATGTTCAAATTACAAAGTATTGGCTTCCAAGGCTCCTTCTTTGTAACCCTTCACAGTACAGGCTCTGCGAGATTCACGGGACATCGGGACACTTTTCCATCAGACCCTGTCACTTTCCCAAGGAGCCACTGACACCCTCTCTCTCTCCCAGGCTCAGCTGGCCTTCCAGCTTGCCAACCTCACTGTGGTCCCACCTCCAACCAAGCTTCCCGGGCCCCACTTTAGCCGTGAAGATTTCCTCAGCAGAGGTTATGGTGAGTGAGGCAGCACTCAACTTACAGATGCCATGAACCAAGACACAGTGCCCCACGCACCTGAGTCCCCCACCCCGCCCCACCTCACAGGACCACTCCTAAAACAGTCAGTCACTGGGCTTCTAGGCTTCCATCCAACATGTATTCCTTCAGCATCTTCTGTGGAGATATTCCAGCAAGCAATGGCCACAAGATAAACAACGGGGTGAGGGCAGCAAAAAAACCCAAAAAAACAAGTCACTCCTCTTCCTCACAGAACTTCATACCTGGTGGAGCAGATGGTTTCAACACCATACAGTGTTTTCGGTGGCCATCGCCCAAGGCACTGTTGGACCCAGAGGGAGCCTCTAACTGCAGAACGTTGGGACAATCTGCACAGGAAGCTGGCGGTTGACTTGGCAAAGGCCCATCACTGAAGGGACATTTTACTACACTTCATACGTTTTTTTAGTTGTGGTAAAATATATGCAACATAGAATGTACCGTTCAGTCATTTTTTTTTTTTTTTTTTTTTATAAAGATGACTGGTAAGGGGACCTTAACCCTTGACTAGGTGTTGTCAGCACCTCGCTCTCCGAGTGAGCCATGGGCCGGCCCCCGTTCAGCCCTTTTTTTTTTTTTTTTTTTTTATAAAGATGACTGGTAAGGGGACCTTAACCCTTGACTAGGTGTTGTCAGCACCTCGCTCTCCGAGTGAGCCATGGGCCGGCCCCCGTTCAGCCCTTTTTTTTTTTTTTTTTTTTTATAAAGATGACTGGTAAGGGGACCTTAACCCTTGACTAGGTGTTGTCAGCACCTCGCTCTCCGAGTGAGCCATGGGCCGGCCCCCGTTCAGCCCTTTTTTTTTTTTTTTTTTTTTATAAAGATGACTGGTAAGGGGACCTTAACCCTTGACTAGGTGTTGTCAGCACCTCGCTCTCCGAGTGAGCCATGGGCCGGCCCCCGTTCAGCCCTTTTTTTTTTTTTTTTTTTTTATAAAGATGACTGGTAAGGGGACCTTAACCCTTGACTAGGTGTTGTCAGCACCTCGCTCTCCGAGTGAGCCATGGGCCGGCCCCCGTTCAGCCCTTTTTTTTTTTTTTTTTTTTTATAAAGATGACTGGTAAGGGGACCTTAACCCTTGACTAGGTGTTGTCAGCACCTCGCTCTCCGAGTGAGCCATGGGCCGGCCCCCGTTCAGCCCTTTTTTTTTTTTTTTTTTTTTATAAAGATGACTGGTAAGGGGACCTTAACCCTTGACTAGGTGTTGTCAGCACCTCGCTCTCCGAGTGAGCCATGGGCCGGCCCCCGTTCAGCCCTTTTTTTTTTTTTTTTTTTTTATAAAGATGACTGGTAAGGGGACCTTAACCCTTGACTAGGTGTTGTCAGCACCTCGCTCTCCGAGTGAGCCATGGGCCGGCCCCCGTTCAGCCCTTTTTTTTTTTTTTTTTTTTTAAAGATGACCGGTAAGGGGATCTTAACCCTTGGCTTGGTGTTGTCAGCACCACGCTCAGCCAGTGAGCGAACCGGCCATCCCTATATGGGATCCGAACCCGTGGCCTTGGTGTTATCAGCACCGCACTCTACCGAGTGAGCCACAGGCCGGCCCCAGCCATTTTTAAGTATACATTTCAGTGGCTTTAAGTACATTTACATTTCACATGGTTGTGCAATTATCACCACCATCAATGCCTGGGACTTTTTCCTTTTCCCAAACTGAATCTCTGTACCCACTAAACTCCCCATTCCCCGCTTCCCCTTGCCCCTATTCCACTTTCTGTCCTTATGAATTTGACTATTCTAGGCACCTCATGTAAGTGGAATTATACAGTGTCTGTCCTTCGTGACTGGCTCCTTTCACTTAGCATAATGCCCTCACAATTCATCCATCCTGGCGCATGCTGCAGAACTTCATTCTGTTTTAAGTCTGGATAACATTCGTTCGGTTGCATGTGTACACCACGCTTTGTTCACCCATCCATCCATCGTGGGCAGGTGGATTGCACCATACATTTTTTTTTTTTTTTTTGTCTTTTTGTCTTTTTTCGTGACCGGCAATGGATCACAACCCTCAGTGTTGCGCCCGTACCAGACCGGGTCCGGCTACGGGATCGCAACCCTCGGTGTTGCCCCCGCTCCTCGCTCAGCCAGTGAGCGGCC
>NW_007768235.1:0-2147 GCF_000696425.1 Galeopterus variegatus | reverse complement strand
TCCTTGGATCTCATCCCTCATTGTTGCTCCCGTCCCAGTCCGGGCCCGGCTACAGGATCGCAACCCTCGGTGTTGCCTCCGCTCCTCGCTCAGCCAGTGAGCGGCCGGTCTGTATGTGGGATCCGAACCCTCAGCGGGAGCGCCGCCACGCTTCCCAAGCGGCGCACTGTAGCAGTGCACCACCGGGCCGGCCCACACCATACATTTTTTTACATTTCAGATGCAGAACTGAAATCAGAGACCCAATGCCAGATTATAATCAGATTGAGTTGGCCACCTTCATATTTAAAGCTTACAGCTTTTCACTGATCTAGGGGAGGATCTTACAACCAAAAAAGATTTTGTGACATTGGCTTGTTCCTGAAAACTCTACTAAGATTAGACTGAGGGTTCCAAAGAGCAGATACAGGTTGTGGTTCAAGAATGGGATATAAGAACAAGGGATGGAGGCAGAACAGTTATGAGGCTGAAAATGCCTGGTTTAAACTCTAGAGAAGGTATCTGGGTCAAAAAATAGGAAGAGACCACTAATGATGGGGGAGTGGGGAAAACTGGTGGTGGTGGATGTTAAAGACACCTGGCATTATGATATGGCTTGGCGTACACAGGCTGCAAGGCAGGTGCCAGCATCTCTGATAAGCAGTCAGGACCTGTTTATTTGACTTAGTTAACAAGGTTGATTTGTTTTTCAGAACAGCTTGTGTATAGAAACCTTGCATGAGACTTGAAAACATCCCAGTTAGAAGGGTAGATAGCAGAGGCAAAGCTGCAGCTTTGGGACTCAGAGCCACCTTTCTTCCATGGCTAGAATGTAATCTGACCATGCCAGTCCTCTCTTCCTGAAGCCACAGCCTCCAGGAGCTTCCCATGGCCTGCAGGACGAAGCCCTACCACCAGCTGCCTGCAACTTGCCCCTGCCTGCCTAGGACGTCATGCTCCAGCAATGAGTGCAGAACTGATTCCTGCTTACCTCCTACACCATCCTGTTCGCCAGCATTGAGCTGTGCTCTCTCAATCTGTGGCATGGGCACACACCACCAACTCCAACTTGATTCAAAATGCAGCTCATAACTGCACCTTTGCTGCTACCCTCACTCCCAACCAGTCGGGTTAATGCTGCTTCTTTGAGTTCTGGTCGCACCCTGCAGATATCTACCACTGCATATTCCCCAATAAAGTGCTCTGCTTTTGGATCGGTTCCCTTTTTTTAGGTTCTAAACTCCTTGAGGACAGGTGCTATTTCTTTTCATGTTAGTATTCCCCATTCATGCATTTACTCATTAAACACATATTTAAGAACTGCAGTGATATGTTAGTGTGGACACAATTCTAGACTGAGTGAATGCATGCCTTGGGCTGGGCCTTCTTCACACACATTCATTCTGTGCATATGGAATGTAATAGATACTGGAGCTACCACAGCAAACATATATAGTTATGGTCCCTGCCTTCAGGGGTATATAGGGGGGAAAAAGACATTCAAATCATCACACACAAACAAATGTAATGTTGCAGTCATGACGGGTGCAATGAAGGGTGGGGAACTGGAGCGTAAGTGTGGACCAGAGGAAGTTAGGGGCCGGCCTGTGGCTCACTCGGGAGAGTGTGGTGCTGATAACACCAAGGCCACGGGTTCGGATCCCATATAGGGATGGCCGGTTCGCTCACTGGGTGAGTGTGGTGCTGACAACACCAAGTCAAGGGTTAAGATCCCCTTACCGGTCATCTTTTAAAAAAAAAAAAGAATTGGTCAGCTCAGAGAACGCTTTCCCAAGAAAGTGGCACTGGACTGAGATCTGAAGCTTGACACAGAGAGGAGGGAGCAGTGTCCTAGCAAGAGGGAACCGGCATGTGCAAAGCCGTGAGTCACACAGTGGTTAGAGATACTTTTGGCTCCAAGAAACAGAAAATCTGACTGCTGGTGACTTAAACCAATTGGGGTTTATTTTTTTTACACAACAAGTGTGGAAGTGGTGGCTGCTGGCACCGGTTCAACTGCTCCACACTCCACACCGTCACTAAGGAGGCGGGCTCTTTCTGTTCTCTGCTCTGCTGTCCTCCATGTTACAGCTTGTTCTCAGGTTCGTCCTCTTATCAGCCCAGCTCCGGACATCAGGATGATTTTCGAAGACAAAAAGCAGGGAGGA
>NW_007768234.1:5894-6115 GCF_000696425.1 Galeopterus variegatus | reverse complement strand
TATGCTTTAATAAAAATAAATAATTGATTAATTTAAAAAATTAAAGTCATTGGGCCGGCCCAGTGGCGCACTGGAGAGTACGCCGCTTGGGAGTGCGATGGCGCTCCCGCCGAGGGTTTGGATCCCATGTGGAGACCGGTTCCCACTCATTGGCTGAGCACGGCGCGGGCGCAACACCGAGGGTTGCGATCCCGTTGCCAGTCCCCGGTACGGGCGCGACA
>NW_007768234.1:0-283 GCF_000696425.1 Galeopterus variegatus | reverse complement strand
CCTTCCTTCCTTCCTTCCTTCCTTCCTTCCTTCCTTCCTTCCTTCCTTCCTTCTTTCTTTCGTTCTTTCTTTCTTTCTTTGCACACAGTTATGAGCAAGAACATGCAGTATTTCTCATTCTCTGTCTGGCTTATTTCACTTTACATAATTTTCCCCAGGCTCATCCATGTTGCTACAAATGGCAGAATTTCATGCTTTTTTTCTATCTAAGTAATATTCCACTGTGTATATATACCACATTTTCTTTATCGAGTCATCTGTTGGTGGACACTTAGGTTGGTTC
>NW_007768233.1:5851-6115 GCF_000696425.1 Galeopterus variegatus | reverse complement strand
TTTTTTTTTACCTACAAATGTTTTCACCTAAAAAATTAGCAAAAATTTTAACGAACGTATTAACTATGGGCTATGGTGAGATCAGCACTTTCGTACGCTGCTTATGAGAGTGTGAAACGATGCAACATGTTGGGAAAACAATGTGTAAAACTGCATTAATGACTTCTGAAAAGTTAATACCCTTGGATGATTCTTCCCTGATTCTGCTTCTGACAAACTGTCTCCCGCGTGGCATCAGACAGACAGACGGACAAGGAAGCACAA
>NW_007768233.1:0-243 GCF_000696425.1 Galeopterus variegatus | reverse complement strand
TTCAGTAATTTTCAAGGACTTCACATTTCCTGACTCAGCAACCAGAGTTTCCAGTCTCTGCATTTGTAAAATGGGAATACCATTTTATGTTAAGAAAAAGATATGTGGCTAATAAACATGAAAAGTGTTTAGCCTCGCTTTAACCAAAGAGATAGAAATTAAAACAACAATGATATATCATTTTTTTTTTTACCTACAAATGTTTTCACCTAAAAAATTAGCAAAAATTTTAACGAACGTATT
>NW_007768232.1:5496-6115 GCF_000696425.1 Galeopterus variegatus | reverse complement strand
ATCAGTAGGCAAACAATAAACTTAATAAAAGTACCTCCTATATATAACAGAAGGTAGCAACATTTTCAATATATAAAGATTTTTGTGAATACCTACACACACACACACACACATACACTCACACACTTCAGTCAAAAATAGGGGAAAGATCACTAAAGGACAGTGAGAGGCTGACTATAAGAACAGACATAAAAATAGTACATACACCAAAATGATCAGCTTTACTGCTAGTCAAAGTAATGAGAATTAAGACAAAAATCAGACACAATAACTGGTCTATCAAACTGTCCATGTTTTGGTGTGTGCGTGTGTGTGTGTGTGTGTGTGCGCACACAGTTTTAAGATAGATTTATTGTTGGCACAGCTGTTTGGAAGTGTCTGCTCTCTCGCATTGCTGGTGAGATTTAGAATGTAACAACATTTTAATGTGGAATTTTCTAAGTATTAAAAACCTTACATTTTTTCAATACAGTTTAACTCAATAGTTCCTCTCTTAAATACAAGTAATTGAGTGTGAAAGAGAAAATTAAAAAACAGTCTAAATAACCAAAAACAGGGATTGCTTAAGCAAAGGATGATATAATAGGCAAATGTAAAATTTAGAATACAGAAGGATTTT
>NW_007768232.1:0-259 GCF_000696425.1 Galeopterus variegatus | reverse complement strand
CCCTCTTGGTAGATTAATGAGTGAAGATGCCCTCATTTAGCCTCTTTGAGGATGCAGCTGTGGAGAGAGAGCACATAGGCACATCCTGTCTTAGTAAAGTGCTTTTCTTCCTCTTCAGCTGCTTCTCTGTCCCAGTCCTAAAATGGCACTTCCAGTGGGGATTCTGAAGCCTAACTTCCAAGATCATTGGAGAAAAATGGTTGAAGGACTTCATTTTAACTCTTATTTTGCTTAATGTCACGCCTAAGTTGGAAGCATT
>NW_007768231.1:5768-6115 GCF_000696425.1 Galeopterus variegatus | reverse complement strand
TCCAGATTGGAAAAGATGAAGTCAAACTGTCCCTGTTTGCAGATGACATGATCCTATATCTAGAAAAACCTACATACAACACAAAAAACAAACAAATAAACAAACAAAAACCTCTTAGAGCTGATGAACAATTTCAGTAAAAGGGCAGGATACAAAATCAACACACAGATATCAGTAGCATTTTTATACTCCAATAATGAAGTAGAAGAAAAACAAATCAAGAAAGCAAGTCCATTTTCAATAGTCACAAAAAAATGAAATACTAGAAATCAATTTAAGTGAGGAAATGAAAGATCTCTACAATGAGAACTACAAATCACTGCTGAAAGAAATTAAAGAGGACACAA
>NW_007768231.1:0-367 GCF_000696425.1 Galeopterus variegatus | reverse complement strand
AAGGATGGTTCAACATACACAAGTCAATAAATGTGATACACCATATTGGCAAAATCAAGGATAGAATCCATATAATAATATCAATAGATACAGAAAAAAGCATTTGACAAAATTCAACACCCCTTCATGATTAAAGCTCTTAACAAATTAGGTATAGAAGGAAAGTATCTCAACACAATAAAAGCCGTATAGGACAAATCCACCACCAATATCATCCCGAATGGGGAAAAACTGAAAGCTTTTAGCTTAAGAATGGTAACAAGACAAGGATGCCCACTCTCACCACTGATATTTAGTGTAGTACTCGAAGTACTAGCCAAAGCAATCAGGCAAGAGAAAGAAATAAAGGGCATCCAGATTGGAAAAG
>NW_007768230.1:5914-6115 GCF_000696425.1 Galeopterus variegatus | reverse complement strand
GGCCCTGATTCTCCATGACTGGGCTGCTCTAGGAGAAAATCATGCAAGTTAAAACATTAGCCAAAGTGGCCACCGAATGAAAAAGTGAGTGGGTAGGTGGGGCAGGCCAGCAGGCACCCAGTGCGTGAGCAGAGGCTACGGCCAGGATGGCAGGGACAGTGAGCGGGGATCGAGTCCCCCATCCTCCCTCCTGGGGAGTGG
>NW_007768230.1:0-520 GCF_000696425.1 Galeopterus variegatus | reverse complement strand
AAACTTGGCAATTTCTATCAGCAAAGCATGCGAGGATTTCAATTGAGATTGTGTTGAGTCTCTATATTAATTTGGGGAGAATCAGTCTTTTGACTATATTGAGTATTCCGACCCATGAACATGATAATCTTCCCATTTAAGTTGTTTAAAATTTTTCTCAGCAGTGTTTTATGATTTCTAATGTACAAATTGTGAACATACTTCATTTCCTAAATATTTATAAGTTTTCTTTTTGGGTGCTGTTGTAACTGGTATTTTACTTTGGCTTTCAATTTTCAATTGTTCACTTATAGTTCTCTAGCAGAAATACAACTGTATATTGACTGTGGATCCTAAGGCCTTTATAAGTTTATTACCTCTAGTAGTTTTCTACAGACTCTTTAGAATTTTCTACATAAACAATCATACTGTTGGTGAATAAAGACAGTTATTTCTTCCTTTTATCTGTGTGCATTTTATTAATTCTTCTAGCCTTTTTCACTGCCTAGGATTTCTAGTATACTGTTGGGTAGAAGTGTTG
>NW_007768229.1:5725-6115 GCF_000696425.1 Galeopterus variegatus | reverse complement strand
AGCACCCCCATGTTTATTGAAGCATTATTAGCAGTAGCCAAAATATGGAAACAACCAAAATATCCATTGAGGGATGAATGGATAAAGAAAATATGGTATATACACACAAGGAAATATTATTCAGCCTTAAAAAAGAAGGAAGTGTTTCCATTTGTGACAACATGGACCAACCTGGAGGATATCATGCTAAGTGAAATTTTCCAGGCACAGAAAGACAAATACATCATGCTTTCACTTACATGAGATTCCACCTATAGTTTAGATCTCTTATATGAGGTGTCTAAGATAGTCGAACTCATAGAAACAGAGAGTAGAATGGTGGTTGCCGGTGACTGGGGGTAAGGGGAAATGGAGAGTTGCTATTCAACGGGTGTAAAGTTTCAATTACAC
>NW_007768229.1:0-273 GCF_000696425.1 Galeopterus variegatus | reverse complement strand
TAAGTAAATAAATAAATAAGTAAATAACAAGTCCTAGTGAGAGTGTGGAAAGATTGGAACCCTTTTACACTATTCGTAAAATGGTGCAGCAACTCTGAAAAACAGTCTAGAGAATCCTCAAAAAATAAAAAATAGAACTACCATATGACCTAGTAATTCCATTTCTGGGCATATACCCAAAGGATTTGAAATCAGGATCTGGAAGAAATATTAGCACCCCCATGTTTATTGAAGCATTATTAGCAGTAGCCAAAATATGGAAACAACCAAAAT
>NW_007768228.1:5883-6115 GCF_000696425.1 Galeopterus variegatus | reverse complement strand
TCACAACTGCCTGAAAGGGCTTTGTTCAGTCAATGATAAAGAGGTATCTTTTCTGTTTGCTAAGCACATTGTTTATTCAGTCACATCTACTGCTAATGTCATTGCCTTCGGTAGATTACAGAAACTGATGCTCACTTTCTCTTTTTTCTTTTTTTGTTAATAGACTTTATTTTTTTTAGAATAATTTTAGGTTTACAGAAAAATTGAAGAGATAATTCCCTTGTATCCCCTT
>NW_007768228.1:0-563 GCF_000696425.1 Galeopterus variegatus | reverse complement strand
AGAACCAGATATAATAAACAAATTCTCATTTCCCCATTGCCTTTGAGCAAATATTCAAAGTGTGGACTTTCACTGGGTGGTATTAAATGAATTTCTCTGAAAATTCACTAACTTTGTCAACCTACTGGATTACTTTTCAATGCATACACATTTTTCCACATTCTATGTCAGTTGAGGTCAAGTCCTTTTTTGCATTTGGCTCGGAAGGAAAAATAAGTGTAGATGCCAGGAACTTAGGGTAGGTGCCAGAAGAAAAAATGGTGCCAGCACTGGCAGTCATCAGAAGAATCAACTCCAGTTTGCCTCATTTGTTTATCAAATGTCCTGACACTGGACCAGATTCCCTGCTATTCTATGAATGTGTAGAGCAAGACTCAATGGTTGTGTCATGGCTCATTTAGAAAACAGCAAGAACCCAGAATCAGGAGTCAAGCTGTTGTGATACTTATTATGCATCCATAAACAGAGCAGCTGTTTATTTGTAGATTTATGTTCTGATATTTCACAACTGCCTGAAAGGGCTTTGTTCAGTCAATGATAAAGAGGTATCTTTTCTGTTTGCT
>NW_007768227.1:5602-6115 GCF_000696425.1 Galeopterus variegatus | reverse complement strand
TCTCAGGCAGGGATACGAAAATGCTATCAGAGAAGCGACATATTTATTAAGCTGGTAGGTGATCTGTGAAGGTGCTCATGATATCACTCATGTTCTAGGTCTGAAGTAGCTCATAATAAAAATTTTAGATATGCTCTATGTTCCATCATACAGTAGGGTGACTATAGTTACCAATAATATATACTGGAGTTAACAATATTGTACTTGTATATTCCAAAATTGCTGGAAGAGAGGTTTTTGAATGTTCTCACCACAAAGAAATGATTAATGTTTGAAGTGATGGATATGCTAATTACCGTAATTTGGTCGTTACACACATGTATCAAAACATCACACCGTACCCCATAAATATGTACAATTATTATGTGTCAATTTTTAAAAAATTAAATTAAAAAATATAAAACTAGTTACATAAAATAACAGATAAGCTTTAATTCCAGGGAAAACAAAGGGTTGTTCAGGAAAGAAATTTTAATACTATCTGAGTCAGCTGTGCGTAGTGTTTACACAGTC
>NW_007768227.1:0-361 GCF_000696425.1 Galeopterus variegatus | reverse complement strand
TTTTTTTTTAACTTGTGAAAAAATTGAACTGTACTTGGCCATAAGAACAGATATAAAAATTTACACAATGGAACACCACATAGATCTGAAGAACCCAAAGTTACCTAAAGCATTCTAGAGGATTCTGAGAAACATAACAAAGGAAACAAGTCACAAAAGAATACACACAGTATGATATTTATATAGGTGCATATGAAAGATTCAAAGAAATATTCTGCATTGTTTAGGAATACATGAAAAGTTGATACCATATAAAACAATGCATGAAAAAGTAACCACCAAATTTAGGATACTAGTTTCTCTCAGGCAGGGATACGAAAATGCTATCAGAGAAGCGACATATTTATTAAGCTGGTAGGTG
>NW_007768226.1:5824-6115 GCF_000696425.1 Galeopterus variegatus | reverse complement strand
AGGTAGAATGTAAAGTTTGCTGTGATTTGGCTTCTTAGCCTCAAGAGGTTTTTAAATATGAAATTCCTGTGTTATCAATGTGAAGAAAAAAAGTTATGTTTCCATAAAAAATAAGGATATAATACCCCAGTTATTAGGCTGTAGCCCTACACATTATTTTCAAGATTTTATAATCTACCTGTAGAATGGATTAAATCTTGAATTCTTCTATTTCCTTCAGTATGTAGCTACAATTCTCCAATTAAGGACAAGAACTGTTCTGTTCCTAAAGCCCTGTGAGCTAAAACTAGC
>NW_007768226.1:0-269 GCF_000696425.1 Galeopterus variegatus | reverse complement strand
GGTAGAGAAGAGAGCGACAATGAGTATCACTTGTGGCCTCAGGGCCAAATGCAACAGCAGATGATTAACTTATTCCACTAACTTTCCTCTTATAAGTTTCCCCCCAGAAATTGCGACCATCCAGAAAATGGAAGAATCTGTGATAGACAGGACAAACTTAAGGTGTCCCACACAGAGTATTTCAGGGCAGCCTGTTTCCAATAGTCTGATTGACTATGAGAATGCCATAGCCTGGCTCCTTGGTCTTCAGACAAGACCACCTTCAGGAT
>NW_007768225.1:5702-6115 GCF_000696425.1 Galeopterus variegatus | reverse complement strand
CAGTGATAGCAGCAGTAGTAAAATAGAGAGATCTGCCTAATCCAAAATTCTATTTAATAAATAAGTTACTACATATAGCCTCTACAGTTTCTAATTTTCCAAGAACTAGCATATAAACATGCACTCAATGATAAAGCTGAGATGAATATATTATTATAATTTGATGATGCAGAAGATGTTTGAGATCCCTCAATTATCATACTTTATGCATTCAAAAGTATAACTTCATGGAGATATTCAGTAGAGAAAATGCCAACTAGGCCATCTTATAGTGGAAACAGTTTTTCAGATTCTCCCAAAATACAGGGTAATAATACATACAGAAGTTTTTTGAAAAAAAAAATAGGCAGCCTAGAAACAGTACTATTATTACTTTTTAAATATTATACAATCATTTAAAATGAGACAAAAAG
>NW_007768225.1:0-374 GCF_000696425.1 Galeopterus variegatus | reverse complement strand
TCGTGTGAATAAATAAAACATACAGAACTAATGTTTTCTTTTGGCAGCTTCAATAATAGTATTTTTCTCTTTGTTAGAAGTGAAATGTATTAGTAGGCAAATGTGAGTTCTGAAGAAACAGATTAACCAGTTTTTAGAGTATGTAGACCCTTTCTTTTACTTTGAATTTTTTTTCTCCACATGTATGACTCTAGGGTATTTGCAATGTCCTAGCAGGCTTGTTGGATAGCAGGATGTGTCCAGGTTGCATAATGTGTCAGCGAAGCCCCATTATGCTTATTATTGATTTCTGACAGGGGAGGCATTCTGCATTGCTGGTGAGCTTGCAGTCGGAAATTCACCACGTAGCCCTGGCTGCAGACCTTCTCTCCAAT
>NW_007768224.1:5633-6115 GCF_000696425.1 Galeopterus variegatus | reverse complement strand
GCTGAGGATGGGAAGGCTTGGAGTAGAGATGAGAGGAGCTAGAAACTGGGCCTCTCCAGAACACGTGCTCCACACAGAGAATGGTTCTAGAAGAGAACCCTTCCTGGGAATTGAGTCTGAGCAGAGCACGGCTCATCCTCTTTGATTCACATTTACAAAATAAGGACTGAGTGAGAAACAAAATATGGACTGAGTGAGAGCATTATAATTTGCCAGGCACTGTGCAAATGTCAGTTCTTTTTGCAGTTTGGAGGATGCCATAGTTTTTGTTGTTCAATTGCCTTAATATTCTGGTTTAGAAGGGAAAAAGAGTTGCAAAAGATCAGCAGCACCTGTGATAAAAGCTGCACTCCACAGGACTGCAGGACCACCCTAGAAGTTTCTTAACTCATGAGCTTGCCACACACTGATTATTGGGGATAGTGCCAAGATTAAGCAAATGCCTCCCCATGGAGGAGAAAGTTTCCAATTTGCATCAGCCT
>NW_007768224.1:0-1178 GCF_000696425.1 Galeopterus variegatus | reverse complement strand
CACACACACAGCCAGACTCTGGTTAAAATATTTGGAAAACGCTACATACCCTGGGAGTCGCAAGGCACATTAACATAGAATCCTGTTAAAGCCTTCCCCTAGTCGCACATTAAAGAACACGTTCATTTACTTCAACCCCACATTCCCCCAGTGAATTTTCCGTAGAAACTTTTTCGGTGGAGTATCTAATCTCACGCCATCTGTGTCGCGTGGAGTACTACAGCCTGGGCGTCACTGATGTGACCACGCCCCTCGTCTACTGTCTAAACCACGAGGCAATCTTGTACTGTGGGACTTAAGCCAGGGGAGACGGGCGCCGGGGAGCCCTGCGGCACATGCACCCCTGCCATCTCAAAGCCAACAGCACGCTGGGATGCACCCCCACGCCACCCTCCCACGCCTGCATCCCCATGGTCTGGCTCTGCCTCCACCCCAAGACCAATCTGCACAGACTGAAGAGCCCAAGGCTTTCCAAAGGAAGGCATTTGCCCGGAAGTACTGGTGAGCTGTATCACATCCCTGAGATTCCACAGAGCAGCCAGAGCAAGAGGGTCTGCCTGCTACGCCCACGCCCACCACCAACAAATTCCACATCGGCCTATCTCCATATCTCCTGCCCTGAGCTGGCCTCCTGGCTCCTCTTTTCCGCTTCATGTGTAGCAGTTCATCTCTGCCCTGGCTTCTGTCCCCAGTCATGTGTGCTAAAAACCTACGTCCTCTCTCACCAACTGTCCCCACCCTTAGAAGACAATTAAGAGACCACACTTTGTCCTTGAGCATGGCCTTAGGAGTCATACCCTCAACTTACTGAAAACTTCTTCCAGACAAACTCAGTGCCCTCCCCAAGGGGTATTGTCAGGCCTCCGTGTCACAGGGTTCTTGTCCACAGGGGGACTCGGATTTTACTTAGTCAAGCCTTCTGGTTGTTTTCCTGTACCCGTTCTCCCCTCCTTTCAGACTGATAGAATTTTGGGTTGGGCCCAAGCCACCTGCCTAAAAGGCTACTTATCCAACCCCCCACGTTGCTAGACTGAGTTCTGGCTAGTGAGATGAGAGGGAAAGTGGTGTTCACACACCAGGTGGAACCCGTGCAGGCAGGGGAGGTGCTTCCCCGCTCCCTGCTCCCACCCCATGTCTACTGGAATGGAGACATACTGCCAGGGGCTACAGCAGCATCC
>NW_007768223.1:5774-6457 GCF_000696425.1 Galeopterus variegatus | reverse complement strand
CTTTTGTTTTCCTCTACGTGTGATTTTGAAGAGGCAAAATACAAGTGTGTGTCTGTGTGTGTTGTGTGTATATATACATATAGGTAATAGTTGATCATCTCTGTTTTTTTTGCTTTTATTAAAGTAATTTTTTATTGAAACATAGTTGGTTGTACATATCTGTGGGGTACAGTGTTGAATATCAATACCTGTGCGCAATATGTGTTGTTCAAATCAGGATAAGTAGTATACTTATCATTGCACAACATAATCATTTTTTGTGGCCTTTTACCAATTTCTGAGTAACCTCCCTCCTTTTCCCCTTTTCCCTCTGCTGGTGGCCTCAGTTCCAAAAATAAAATNCTTTTGTTTTCCTCTACGTGTGATTTTGAAGAGGCAAAATACAAGTGTGTGTCTGTGTGTGCTGTGTGTATATATACATATAGGTAATAGTTGATCATCTCTGTTATTTTTGCTTTTATTAAAGTAATTTTTTATCGAAACATAGTTGGTTGTACATATCTGTGGAGTACAGTGTTGAATATCAATACCTGTGTGCAATATGTGTTGTTCAAATCAGGATAAGTAGTATACTTATCATTGCACAACATAATCATTTTTTGTGGCCTTTTACCAATTTCTCAGTAACCTCCCTCCTTTTCCCCTTTTCCCTCTGCTGGTGGCCTCAGTTCCAAAAATAAAAT
>NW_007768223.1:0-202 GCF_000696425.1 Galeopterus variegatus | reverse complement strand
TCCATGGCATGGAACAAAAAGACCTTAATTACCTATGTCTTTGCTTCATTTACTCTTAAAGTCTTCCTACCCTCTCTGTTTTATCGATTTTAACTAATTGGAGTGGTCCAAGGATATCCTGTCCTCCCTTACATTTGAGTCTGGAAATGCTTGCCCCTGTACCTGAAACTCCTTCCCCAAAGTCTACTTTGTAACTATTATT
>NW_007768222.1:5135-6115 GCF_000696425.1 Galeopterus variegatus | reverse complement strand
CTACTAAGAAAAGATTTGCTGAGAAGACTGGGGGCACAAATAACCTTTTCACCTGGGGAAGCAGCCCATTTGACCTTCAGTAAATAGAAGACCTTAGTAATGGCTGTTACAGTGCCCAGGGAAGAGGAAGGGCACCTATACACTAAGGCTGAAGATCACTCAGACTATAGGACCCTGTCAGAGGCCTATGGCATCCTTATCCAAACAACTGGATACTATGACAGCCAGCTGGCCACCCTGCCTATGGGCCCTGGCAGCCACCATTGCCCTAATCCAAGAGGCAGACAAACTCACTTTGGGGGCAAAATATCAATGTAAAGTTCACACATGCAGTGACCACCCTAATGAACAGTTGGGAATAGAAATGGCTGACGAATTCCAGGATGACTCACTGTTAAGGACTTCTCTGTGAAAATCCCCAGGTGCACCTCAAAACGGTGTGGACTCTGAACCCAGCCATGCTCCTACTGGCTGAGTCTGGCTCCCCAGACCACGACTGGGAAGAACTAATGAATGAAATATACTTCAGCAGGCCTGATTTGACAGACTTGCCCTTGAATGACCCAGGCATGGATTTATTCAGATGGGAGCAGTTACATTCAGGAAGGACAATGAAGAGCCGGATATGTGGTAACAACTCATAAAGAGGTTATAGAGGCAAAATCCTTGCCACAAGGTTGGTCCGCACAGCGAGCAGAGTTATGGGCACTAATCCAAGTACTCAGACTCTTGAACGGAAAATGGGTCAACATTTACACTGACTCTAAATATGCCTTTGCAACCTAACACATCCATGGGGCCCTATACAAAGAAAAGGGCCTGCTGATAACAGGGGGAAAGACAATAAAAACTAAGGAGGAAATTCTCCAGCTCCTCAAAGCAGTATGGGAGCCCACCCAATATATACTATAGAGGACACCAAAAAGGGACTGACAGGATCATTGAATGAAACTGGCTGGCCGACCAGGCAGCGAGGAAAG
>NW_007768222.1:0-407 GCF_000696425.1 Galeopterus variegatus | reverse complement strand
ACCTCACTGGCCTTGCAGAAATAGATTCAGATTAGGGAAGATGGGCTCCCTGTTCCTGGGCTCCCAGGAGCCCATGGTCAAAATGATGGTAGGTGGACAACCTATGACTTTCACTCCCTGTTCCTGGGCCCCCAGGAGCCCATGGTCAAAATGATGGTAGGTGGACACTGAGGCAGAACATTCTCTAGTCACCAGCCCAGTGGCTCCATTTTCAGGCCCAAAAGCCACCATTTTTGGTGCTACAGCGGTACAAGCAGACCAGCCATTCTGCAGGGCCCAGACTTGTCACCTCAGGGGTCACAGTATGACACTTAAATTCCTATATTTGCCTGACTGTCCAGTACCCCTACTAAGAAAAGATTTGCTGAGAAGACTGGGGGCACAAATAACCTTTTCACCTGGGGAAG
>NW_007768221.1:5611-6115 GCF_000696425.1 Galeopterus variegatus | reverse complement strand
GACAAAAACATAAAATACAAAGAATGCCATCAAGAATGTGTCATTTTATGGAGAAGAAATCTATATACAGAACTAATAATAATAAAACCAAAAACCTATAATAGAGATCTTCTCAATAGCTTCATACCTTCCTTAACCCATGAGATTTATGGGTTTAAACTTAAGTCATATTCTGGTCTTACAATTCAAGGTTCTCAATGCCACAAGAGCACATTCTGCTCAGTAATAATAACAAAAAATAATAAACTTGCAGTCTCACTCTGGCTTCATCCACTCCAGAGCTCTATTCAGGATGCTGGGCAACTAAGTACATATGTGCATGTGTAGGAATACCAGGAATATGCTGGTGAAATTCAATGAGGAATCTCTATGCCATCTCAGACATCGCAGCAGATAGCCCAAATGTTCCCCTGCTCAAAAAAATCCTGCTACTTCTGCAATCTTAAATACCTTGATCCATCTCAATTATCCCTTTAAACAAAAATGGATGATTCAAATTGCACA
>NW_007768221.1:0-724 GCF_000696425.1 Galeopterus variegatus | reverse complement strand
TTTTTTTTTTAAACATGGTCAAACAGATTTCTTCAGTTATAAAATGGGATTCACCCCTCCCAGTTTGGGGACCTTGAGCCTTGAGTTATATCCTCATCCTTTTGCAGGTCTGGGTTTTGACCAGAGAGATGCTGACCAGGAGAGTAAGTCTCTGAAAGGAGCTCTCAGACTGTCCACTCACTGCACCCCCCGGGACTCCCTTTCCAGGGTCTCTCAGTGACCCCCTCTGGGTGGAGCTTCACAATCTTCCATATGGAATACTGTCAAGGTGAAATTAAAAGCCGGAAAGATTAAACCCATAAAACTGTTCAATTTTTCTCATTACAATTTTTAAAAATTTTAATGTTAAGGACCCATTACTTAGTATTTATATTGTGTTCACTTGAGATAATATGATCTCAAATAGCACAAACCTCCATTAATATGGAAATTCTGTATCTGTTAAATTACGTCAATATTGATAAATGGATTATTATGATCCTATTTGGAAAAAATAGCCCAAAACTTTGTGCATATACACACATTCACACAAACACGCAATGATTCATTTATTTAGTCATAAAAATCATCTATAAGTTATAATAATTAATTATTCATTATAATTAATTTAGTCATCTACCATCTACTTGGTAGGTATGTCTGGGCACACTTGTTGGCCTTTGGGACAAAAACATAAAATACAAAGAATGCCATCAAGAATGTGTCATTTTATGGAGAAGAAATC
>NW_007768220.1:5906-6115 GCF_000696425.1 Galeopterus variegatus | reverse complement strand
GTGTTTAATTCCATACCCAGTACTCTTATGAATGTTGTGGTTTCATAGATCCATGCACTTTGAATATCTGTCACATGCAGTTTTGCATTACCTGTTCTTGTCCCTCAGCATTTTGAATGAGCATCATAATGATAGTAGAAAGCAAGTTAACAAAAGTGTCAAGTGGTTTGTTGACTTCTTAATTTAATGGATCTTTACTTAGACTATAA
>NW_007768220.1:2199-3167 GCF_000696425.1 Galeopterus variegatus | reverse complement strand
GAGATGAGAAAACTTTATATGTTTTTGACAGAATAGTCACCTTGCTCTCATTGCTCCAAAAATTTTTAGGATTCCTTTTCTAGCATAACCTTGAGAGAGAACCTGAAGAAAAAGGAAGTGTGTCTTCTAGACATTACTAGAAGTGAATAAGTAACATTTGGCTGACCCCTTACGAAGCACTTCCACACACATAATTTTATCGTATCTACACTTCTCCCCACAGTAGAAGCCAAGTTTTACATTTGGTAAGGATCAGTGCATATTTGTATTTTGTGGCAGCTGTCCAGTATGGGGAGCTGAACCATTGACCTTGGTGTTATCAGCACCACGTTCTAACCAAATGAGCTAACTGGCCAGCCCCTACTGTGTATTTCTTGAACTGAACAACACCCTTTCAATGATAAGTCTTTTGTCCTTTGAAAGCAAATCTGACTCGTTATAGCTAGCTAATCCTGGTGAAAAGTGTAAATTGGAGGAATACCTTTTGGGGGCAAAACCAACTTGTAACTGGGAAGAAGTGATTTTCTCATCAGCTCTTGCTTGATCCAGCTCTGAAGGGAGTTCCAAATGAAGGGGAACTGATTTTGAAAGTACTGTTCATTAGGATGTGTAAGTAGTGACTTGCACCTTCTCATCATTATTGGTGTGTCATTCTGAACATAAAGCTTCTCCCAGTGTCAAATTCCACAATGAGGAATTTGAACTCGTAGATCAACCTTGTTGCTTTTCTCTCCCTTGCTGCTGAAAATCACCAGCAGTGCCTCCATCAGCAAGCCAAATCTATTCCTCCTTTTAGCCGTGCTGCCCCACTCCTCAGCAGCAGCATCTAGCATATGTAGAGCATCTGGCACCAACCTAGCCCAGGGCTAGGTGCTCAATCTGTGAGGATCCTGTTCCCCTCCTGGACTGCAATAGCTTCTTAAAGATTTCATGTTCCCATTTGTAGCTATAAAGAAGGTGAATGCCCT
>NW_007768220.1:0-540 GCF_000696425.1 Galeopterus variegatus | reverse complement strand
AATATCCTGCTCGTTTTAAATATTTCATATATTTTAAAGTGTGGTCAGTATTTCCTCCCTGTACTTTACAAACAGAAACTGCCCTGGGATGGTTGGTACCCTTTGCAAAGCTGATCTTATCCACATTGACTCCTGTGTACATGTGTGTATTGTTGGTGTATATGGAGTCAGTGATGATAAGAAGGGTGATCTAGAAGTAATTCTGTTGCTTCCTAGAAGGCTAATGAGCCAGTTTCATGGCATGTTTAATGTATGATTCCTATGTGTCATGAGAATTTTACTAGAATGTCATTAAACAGCCCAACTACCTCATGTGAAATTGGCTGTGGACAATCTGTGTCAGGTGAGAAATGTGTTCATATAAATCTAATCTGGTTAATAGATTGAACAAATTAATGTCTATATAAAGAAAAAACACATTAGACCAGATGCCAAAGGCTGAAATGTACATAAATTTCCTTGGATTAATTTTTAAGTCAGTGTTTAATTCCATACCCAGTACTCTTATGAATGTTGTGGTTTCATAGATCCATGCACTTT
>NW_007768219.1:5915-6115 GCF_000696425.1 Galeopterus variegatus | reverse complement strand
CTCCTTCTCTCTCAGATACACACAGACAACAGAGACCGCTCCTGTTCTGAAGCCTTGAGGACCATGTCACTTCCCTTAACACTCTTTGTCTGCTGGGCTCATTGCTAGCAATACTGTAGCCAGCCAGGACCTTCAGCTACCCACTCTGCCTCCCACCACCCATCCTGCCTTCATTTCCTCCCTTCCCAATCAGAAGGTGT
>NW_007768219.1:4886-5247 GCF_000696425.1 Galeopterus variegatus | reverse complement strand
CTTAATCCAAGTTCCCTTGACCTCAGTAACTATTCATAAAATGGCACTAAATATTTTAAATCACTGTAGGCAGTAGACTATACCAGGCATGTTACAGCCCTGGATACGGACCTAGCACACTTCCTCCATGGGGAGTGAATGTGACCAAAGGTTTCAGCTCCTGTGTTTTGAAATCTATATTCTCATTTGAGTCAAGGTTGCTCCCAGACAATGACAGAGTATGAGGGATGGGAAGACCCATTTCTGGGAGTCATCACACCCCACTGTCATCCACCTTTGGCTCAAAGTCTTCCCAACAGTTTTGGTTGCATCTTTCTTCAATGCACAGCAGTCTATGATGCTTCAACCCACTTTCTCTCTC
>NW_007768219.1:2423-2661 GCF_000696425.1 Galeopterus variegatus | reverse complement strand
GCTGCAGATTGCAGCTGGCTTAACAGCTCAGGGCCATCAGTCATGCCGGGCAGGGGTGGACTCATTGTTGGCACAGAAGTCAGCTCCAAGACAAATTGGCTCCTAATTTAAGAATTCACTGGGCCTCACAAAGAGGTTGACTTTACAGCTTTGGAAAGAGATGATAAAAACAGGGCTTCAGGCCATACCTATATGTTGCTAGACCAGGATATCTGGGTTTCCTGCAGTGGCATAGTCT
>NW_007768219.1:0-314 GCF_000696425.1 Galeopterus variegatus | reverse complement strand
GTAGGTGTTAGTCAAGAGCTAATGTGGACTAATCCCAGGTTATGTGTGGACTCACAGAAAAGATATACCTGATAGAATAGTATACGTGCACATGGCCACAGGACGCACCAGGGTTTGGGCTCTTGATGAGTGCTTCTTGATGAGTACTTGCAGATCCTGTTCTACCCCATCTCTCTCCCTCTTTGTTGCCGAACTGCTTAAGAGCTCACCTGTCCTTCACTACTTCACCTGACCCACTATTTCTCTATTTACTGAAACTGGTTGTGCTAAGATCACCCGATGATCACCTAATTGCCAGTACAACAGCTTTCCCC
>NW_007768218.1:5870-6115 GCF_000696425.1 Galeopterus variegatus | reverse complement strand
ATACTCTGTACTTCCTGAAGCTTTACTGTATGCACATGCACACGTTTGTGCTCATGTGTATTGTTTATATAGGCAAGTGTGAGTATAAATGCTACAGTTAACTGATTGTGTACTGATTTTGTGTAGTGTATTACAGACTGTGGATTTAATAGTTATCTACTGATCCTTTATATTAACTTTTGTCGGGAAAATAGAATAGTTTGGTCGGGGCCCTCACCTGGCGTCTAGTTGGGTGTGGTTCAGCA
>NW_007768218.1:0-255 GCF_000696425.1 Galeopterus variegatus | reverse complement strand
CAAGGATAACTCAGTGTGATATAACACAGGTGCAGCTAAAGTACCAAGAGACCACTATTGTGTTGCAGCTATATAGTACTCCATGCAGAGTAACCAATATAAAAAGTTTCAGCAAATCATACTAAGAAAAACATTATGAGCACATACTATACACAAGGTACCAAAGTCAGTTTCTTATACACATTTTCTTATTGAGCCCTCCATTTTAAAGATAAAGAAAAAGGCTTAGAAATTTTGGTAACACACCCAAGGCAC
>NW_007768217.1:5726-6115 GCF_000696425.1 Galeopterus variegatus | reverse complement strand
TACTGATATTTGATAATATTCGGTACACATTACTCTAAACTTTAATAGTTACCAGTTAATTTCATTTTTTCCACATAGTTTAAGTTTTAAAAGCCTGAGCTGCAAAAATTCAAAGAAAAACAAAAGAGATATAAAAGAAATATTAAAAGTTTGTGTAAAAGTAAAATAATTCTATTCACCTCAGTTTATTTGCTCTTTACTATGTGTAAGGAAAATTGATGTTTGGATGGCACAATCCCAATTATTATTTTTTTTTTAATTTTATTTATTTACTTATTGGCAGCTGGCCAGTATGGGGACAAATCCATTTTTAAATATTAGCAGTGTATCAAGTTTATTCTCAATGTTTTATGCATTAAGAAAAGTCTCACAATATTCATTATTTAAAT
>NW_007768217.1:0-213 GCF_000696425.1 Galeopterus variegatus | reverse complement strand
AGAAAACTCTCAAAAACTGAATGTATGGCTTAAAGTATCAGTCATGGAAAAAACTCCTATAGCAAAAGATCATCATAAAAATAATTATGCAGAGTAAATGCATTTTATTAGATATGGAATAAATATTGCACCAGCATGATTAATTACCATAGTACTGATATTTGATAATATTCGGTACACATTACTCTAAACTTTAATAGTTACCAGTTAATT
>NW_007768216.1:5874-6115 GCF_000696425.1 Galeopterus variegatus | reverse complement strand
ATTAATAGCTAGAGTCTGATTTTGAGATATGCCTGAATTTAGAATCTGAATTGAGATACCTCCCACAATTCTTAAGAATAGTTCAGCCTATTTATTAAAATATTCTTACGGATTTTATCAAAATTGCTATTGACTACCAGAAGACAATATTTTCTTTATATTTTCCTATATCTTCCTAGAAAAAAAAATCAAAGTAATAATTAATTCATTTATAATTTTCTATGTGACATTATCTCCTATA
>NW_007768216.1:0-506 GCF_000696425.1 Galeopterus variegatus | reverse complement strand
GCATTAAATATTAGCAAATTGACTTGAAAAATGTTGTATCACACAACATTCTAGGAAGGAAATACTGCACATGCCAGCCTTTTAAACCAGCTTGACTTAAATGGAATAAGAGATTTCAGAAAATAGAAGAGAAAATAGTGATAAAGTTACACTTATAACAGATTTTTCATGAGCATGAATTATATTTTTAAGTGTTTCTGTACTTATTTGGGGGACATTATTTCAAAGTGAATGTAAATTACCAAGCACCTACCAATTACCAATCAGTAGATCTTAATTTCAAGAAGAACTGAATATCAGAAATTATGCTCTTCCTACCAAAACCATACATTGAACTTGAATAAAGAATTCTATGAAACATTTGGTTGTTTGTCTAAATACTGGCAATGTTGTCGATATAATCTTTGATGAACCTTCTGAAAAATGATCCCAAAACTAACAGGAAATTAATAGCTAGAGTCTGATTTTGAGATATGCCTGAATTTAGAATCTGAATTGAGATACCT
>NW_007768215.1:5910-6115 GCF_000696425.1 Galeopterus variegatus | reverse complement strand
TGTTCCCCATGTAATGTGCTGGGTAGTGGGTAGAGTGATACACCAATTCTAAGTTGTGCTAAAAATTTAACAATTTTTTGTTTTACTTTGACATTGGTATACATATGTTTTTATTTCACAAGCTAACTGAAATTTTATTAGATCCCCAGTGTTGAGGAAATTATAAAAAGATATCAATTTTGCATATATGGAATGATCTCATCTG
>NW_007768215.1:0-383 GCF_000696425.1 Galeopterus variegatus | reverse complement strand
AGTAGGCTCCATTGTGGCATTCCAGGTTTCTGCATGCATGTCTGCATGCGCACGCACGCGCACACACACACACACACACATGCACACATGCACAAATGTATGCATACGTAATATTTAAACTTAGATTTCATAGCATCATCCCTACTTCTAGTTAGTAGGAAGTAGAGCAGTTTTCAACTGAGAAGAAATTTGTGCTTAGAAATGTAGAAAGATAATTTTAAATTCAGTACATTCAGTGTTACCCTACAGTTTGTTTACTTTCCCAGTTTCAGAGAAGCCCACCTTTATCTTCCTATTGAGAAAAAAAAGTGCTAATATGGTATGATTGACCATGTTCCCCATGTAATGTGCTGGGTAGTGGGTAGAGTGATACACTAATTCTA
>NW_007768214.1:5864-6115 GCF_000696425.1 Galeopterus variegatus | reverse complement strand
TAATCTGTTCAAATCAATAATCAATGTCATTAAATTGCTTATATCTCTGAAAAGTGACCATTAGATATAACCCATAATGTTAACCCACTGCTTGATTTTCATTCTTCCTAGACTATGGCAGAGATGTGACATCGGTTTAGCATCCATTGTTAGAACTCTATCCAGCATTGCATAATTTTGGACGTACATATAATAGGGACTCTCACACAATTCAATTACTTAATCTTTAATATTAGGCAAAATTATCCCAA
>NW_007768214.1:0-364 GCF_000696425.1 Galeopterus variegatus | reverse complement strand
GACTGGAACTGACAGCTGCACAGGGTGTGCCCTGCCTAAGAATATCTTCAGGGAAGTGGGCAGTGTTCTGAGGACATGCAAATCACAAGGGGTGGGACAGGCCTGGGCACAGCTGCAGGGTGGGCTCAGGCCTGATGTCCCCAGGTGTGCCTTGTAAAACCGGGGCAGCACAGATTTGCCTGCAGAGAAAGTGTTCCTTTCCTGGGGGTACATGTTGTTACAAAAGACACTTTGGGGACAATTGTAAAAACCTGAGTTGAGTTGGGGACTTGGCAGAGTGCTTTCATCGTGCTTGACTAGAGATGGCCAAACCGTGGTGGCACATCCTGTACACAAATCTGCTGCTGCCCATCTCCGGGACTAA
>NW_007768213.1:5827-6115 GCF_000696425.1 Galeopterus variegatus | reverse complement strand
AAGCAAAAGGTGTTGAAATATTTGTCTTGATAAATTTTAAACATGTAGAATTTTCCCAAGGATTTTTAAAAATTTTAATACTAACATGGCATCCCTAAGAGAAGAGCTGAGTCATTTTTCATTGGATGTCTTTGTTTTTTACTATGAAGGTACAGCATTCTACCCATACAGTACCTTGCAAGCTTGGTTCAGTAAAGGTGTGCATGAATATCTGTCAGTTATGTCCTAAGGTATCTGGGAACCATTTAATTAAAAACTCAACTAAATTGGGTATTTAAAAATCTGGCA
>NW_007768213.1:0-582 GCF_000696425.1 Galeopterus variegatus | reverse complement strand
TATAAGGTTCAACAATATAGTGTTCTTTCAGAAGACTGTCTTTTAAACCAAGTTTAGAATAATTTAATTATTCTACAATCTCTAAGAATACATTTACAAAATAGAAGGAGATGTTCTTTACATGTGGGAAGCTGACTGGAGAGTGAAAGAAGGTTGTCATTCAAATTAAATGTGCTTAGAAGTATGATTATCTAATTGGAAGAAATTAGGACACTCTGGAATTATAATCTCCTCATGGAAAATGTCAATATGAAGTGTTAAGTACCATGTCTGTGCATTCCCACAACACATCAAAGACAAGACAGGGAAACAAGACTATGACTGGAGAGAATAAATTAGGATAAAAGGAAAAAAATTCCATAAAACTCCTTCATCACATTACTCGGATTACATACCTGTGTGTGTTCATGAATGCCTAAAAATACTTCTACTCTCTTCCACTGTGTGCCTTGCTGTCCAGTTTGAGCCCACAATTTAGAAATAACATTGCCTTTCTTGGTGAGTACCTGCAGACATAAATCAAGCAAAAGGTGTTGAAATATTTGTCTTGATAAATTTTAAACATGTAGAATTTTCCCAAGG
>NW_007768212.1:5857-6115 GCF_000696425.1 Galeopterus variegatus | reverse complement strand
ACACACACACACACACACACACACGCATATCAGATTTCTAGGCCCCATCCTGATCTAAACACGAATCTTTGAAGAGATCTCTGGAATAAGCATCTTAACAAGGGTTTTGAAGCACTTTCAAATTTGAGAAGCCAAGTACTTAGGCAAACCACTGAATTCTTCATCATCTCTGCCTTCTCCTACCTTTCACCATGTGGAGGGGGGCAGGTGGGAATCCCTTGCTACATATACACAGGCATCTATCTGATTTTCAAAGAG
>NW_007768212.1:0-386 GCF_000696425.1 Galeopterus variegatus | reverse complement strand
GATTCCACTAACATGAGATATCTAGAGTAGTCAACATCATGGAAATGGAGAGTAGAATGGTGGTTGCCAAGGGCTGGGAGGACAAAGGAATGGGTACAGAGGTTCAGTTTTGCAAGACGAAAAAGGTTTGAAGATTTGTTACATAACAACATGAACACAGTTAACACTACTGAACTGTACACTTAAAAATGGTTAAAAGGGTAAATTTTCATATTGTGTGGGGTTTTTTACTAGAATTAAAACACACAAATGGGGGCTGGCTGGTTAGCTCAGGTGGTTAGAATGCAATGCTGATATAACCAGACTCAAGGGTTAGGATCCCTGCACTGGCCAGCTGCCACACACACACACACACACACACACACACACACACACACACACACACA
>NW_007768211.1:5797-6116 GCF_000696425.1 Galeopterus variegatus | reverse complement strand
TCTGTAAAAAAATAAACTACCTTCCAGGAGCACTTCCCTGCTTCTTACGTAGAATTACTCATATAGGTAAATGCCTTTGCTGCCCACTCCTTGAGAGGCCAAACTTCTAGGCTTTTCCAAACGCTATTTCTCAAATTATCAACCTGAAAATTTCCCAGGGCTTCTTATAATGTTATTTATCTATCATTTCTGAGTTTAGAATATCATGGAAAAGTTTCCACCTCTGCAGAACTACTGGTATAGGTATGTTTTTGAATATAGTCACTTTCATGAATTTGATATATTACTTCCTATCTTTTAGGAATTTCTAACATTCTGG
>NW_007768211.1:0-257 GCF_000696425.1 Galeopterus variegatus | reverse complement strand
TAGGAGTACATCGGATCCAAGATAAATGTTATATACTAACTGAGCACCTGAAACCCATTATTGAATTAGTTTATTAAGTAACTCACACTTGATGAATGAATAGTAATTAATGCGATATAGCTGGCCCTGAAGAATTTACATGAAATTGCTTTTTATTTTGCTCAAGCACAGCCATTAGAAATTCTTTAAGAAAGCCTCTGTAAAAAAATAAACTACCTTCCAGGAGCACTTCCCTGCTTCTTACGTAGAATTACTCA
>NW_007768210.1:0-6116 GCF_000696425.1 Galeopterus variegatus | reverse complement strand
AAACAAACAAATAAACAAAGAAAAAAAGGAAGGAAGGAAGGAAGGAAAGAAGGAAGGAGGAAAATACCACAATAATATGTTTATCTTTCAGAAGGAGAGAAAATTCAATTGTTATTAGTGGATGGGGGAGGTGAAGGGAGAACTGGATGGGGAGAGATTGGATAAGGGGTATAAAGAATAAAGAATATGATTTGTAAGAAGGAATATGCTAATAATATGGTTTGGTTTAAATATGTTGTACACTAGTGATGGTAGTCAATGTTGTACCCTGAAAATGCATATAATGAATTATGCTCCAATTAAAAAGAAAAAAAAGAAATTAGAATTTTAGGTTTCTAGAAATCACCTAAAAATTATACAGCACTTAATGATCCTCAGTCTTGTACAAACAATTCTATCAGATATTATGAATATGAAAGGTGATCCTGAGCTCCAAAGACAAAACCATTTATTGCAGACTCAAAGTTTACATTGACGTAAATCTGATAATCTTCATACAATAGCCAGTGAAGCCATATTTGTTGATATAATTAGATTAGACTGGACAAAAAACTTGAATGAAAGCAATTAGTTGGTTATTTCAGGTCAAAATATATTTTGCATAGGTTAATCCAGACTTATTTCTCTATTCTTTTTTTAAGAAAATTCATTTATTTATTAATATATTTTTTTAAATTATAAGATGTTGCAGAGCAGTTGGGGGAGGGGTAGAGAGGAAGGGAGAGGGAAATAGGGTGGGAGAAGGAGGAGAGAGGGGAGTGGTTGAGTCCCATGGAACCCCCTTCATTCCAGCAGGGGAGACAAAGGGGCTTCTAGTTGCATCTTGGTCATTGCTAGGTTGGGTGCAATTGTTGGGGGGACATGGCTGAAGTCCTTGGGCCCCCACCACCCCAGCTTGGGAGCCTAGGGTGCTTCCTGAAGTGGCTCAGTGGTCATCCCTGGGCTAGGTGCAGTTGTCTGAGTGGGGATGGCTGAAGACCACATCCATCCCCCTCCCCAGCTTGGGAGTCCAGGGGGCTCCCAGTCCTTCTAGGTTGCATAGGTGTTCTTTGGTGGTGTTAGACTTATGAAATATCAAACTTTGTCTTTGACCTTTGGGTATTTTTTTTTCTTTCAGTTCTGTTATGGATTATTCGCTGTTCCTATCACTTAAACTGTGCACTGGAGCTAAGTTGTCCTTTGGTTACTACTAAAATGGGGGAACTTCCTAAGGGAACCAGCACTTGAACCCTGTGGTTGAGCTAAATTGCTGCATTACTACTGATTCTCTGGGGAAGGCTTTTTGTGCAGCTCAGGTTTTAATTGTTTTCCTTACAAGTACTTCTGGGTCTTGTGAGGACCAGTACACCTGGATTGTGTGAAAACTCTGGTATGGGCCTGAGTCTTTTCAGCAAACTGCACCCCCTGAAGTTCTATATTCCTGACCATTCTACACTGAGTGGGCCTGTGCTGATTACAGGGCATATCAGCCATCCATGCTGTGCCTCAATGTTACCCCAGTGGGGCCCATCTCCCCCACTGCCTACACCAAACACTTCCCATGGGATGGGCCATGCACCTGTCCCTTTCAATGACTCACCAGCCTCTTAGTGGCTCCTTTTTCAGTTGTCTGTGGACCCTCACTTCTATGTGGTTCCATGGGAACCCTGTTAGTGGTCTTGCTGTCCTGGGGCCAACCAAGGCCCTCTTCTCCCCTGAAGACTCCAAGCAACTTCATATGAAGGGCACAGCTGTGGCTTTTGCTAGCTCTTGCTCCATGTGCTCACCAGGGCCAGTCTTGAAGTGACCTGGGCTTGAAATGCTGGGAGTGGTCCTTTTTTTCTCTCTTAATGTCTTCTTCCTTCATATTCTTCATAGGTCTCTCTTCCTCTTCCCCTGAGGTCTAGCAGCCCCAGCTTGACTGTTGTTGCATTTTAATAGTTATCATTTGGTTGATTTGTGGGAGAGAGTGATGCTGGGGACCATCTATTCTGCCATGTTGGCTGCAAGTCATATCTCTATTCTTAACCATCATTTTCACAGTTCATTTCATATAAACAAACAAAAAAGAATGCAATAGTTTGCAATTCTGTTCTTCTGTCAAAAATTTATATAAGCTCAATATTGCCTGCAGACTCATTATGAAATTATGCAAAAGCTAATATGGCAGCAAAACATAGGATGGATTATATGGAAAGAAATGGAATCACAAAACACACTAGGGCCAACACTGTTGCATTCCAGAGGCAACAGGCAGCTAGATCTAGGGAGAAGGGCAAGAATAAATAGGAATATACAGATCGAAGAGGGATTACAATCAAGAAGACAGAGAGCTGAGATATTAATAGCTCATATGGAATAAAGGAGAGAATGGGGTAATGCAGGTGCCAAGGCTAAGGAACTAATTGGATGGAGCTCTCTGAAATTGGAAGTTGGGAGAGAGTAGTTGACATGGACAAGGAAGTTTAGCTTAGGACTGAGAAGGAGATGTGACAGAGAATTGACAACAAGAGGGAAGTTTTAAATATTGAGTACAGGGGATTAGTAAAATACAAATATGTATTTTCTAATTAGGTCCCAGGCCAGCATTAAATTAATGATGCTTTTATATTCTCCAGGTGACCTGTGACATATCTAATATTATGTAATCAACACCATTAAAATAAACTAAACACTCTCAACACCTGTACTTGCTAGAAAAGACATTAATCTCCCTTCATAATATCATCTTCACACTGTTTTCTCAGCTTAAGTTAAAATTACTCTTGTCAGTAAGAAAATCAATGCATTCATAAACCGATATTAATATTCACATCTATTGAAATTAATTTGGAGATTTAATGGTTACACACACATAGCTTATCATGATTAAGCTATTCTATGTAAATAATTGTTACAGGACATTAAAGAAAGCCTAAACAAATGGAAAGATATTCCATGTCATAGATAGAAACACTAATATTTATGATGGCATTACTGAAGTAATGTGACCAAGATGATAGATCAGGAAGTTCAGGAATAGTTCCCTCCACCAAAACAGCCATTAGCCTAGCATAATCTGTCTAAAAAAACTATTTTGGGCACTTGGAATCTAGTCAAACACTTGCAGCATTCAGGGGGATGATAAAGCTTGATAAAGAATGTGTCTGGTCGGGCCAGCCCAGTGGCGCACTGGAGAGTGCACCACTTGGGAGCGCGGCGGCGCTCCCACCGAGGGTTCAGATCTCATGTGGAGACTGGTTCCTGCTCACTGGCTGAGCATGGTGCGGGCACAACACCAAGGGTTGCGATCCCGTTGCCGGTCCCCGGTACGGGCACAACACTGAGGGTTGCGATCCCGTTACTGGTCAGTAAAAAAGACAAAAGGAAAGAAAAAAAAGAATGTGTCTGGTAAATTTTAGAAAATTTGGCATCTCACATGCGAGGGAGCTTCAAAAGTTTGTGAAAAAATAGAATTAAAATATAACAGAGTCATCGCAAAAACTTTTGAAGACCCCTCATAGAGGCTAGCATTCCTCGTACTTCAGTTCCATGGCAGGTAGTTTTGGAGACAGTGCATTATGTTGCAGTGCAACTTCCTGGTCCCAGGCTGAGCAGTAGGGACATTTTCCTTCAAAAACAAGGGTTTTGAATTTGATGGCTGGTGGGATGGCACAAAGACTGACCATTCTTTCAATCTCCATAGGCTTGAACAACTTCTTCAGTGGCCTTGGATGAGATGATTTCAAAACACAGAATGGCGCTTTCTTTTTTAAAAAAACAGTTGGATATAGGGACTTAAGATAATCCCTGTAAAGGCACCAACTGACCATGCAGACAACAGAACAGAGATTCAAGTAATCACAGATTACAACAAATATAGTCTTTGTAAAATGAATTTGGAAAAGTAACTAATAAATGGATTACTGCAGCCTTCATCAAGTAATAAAACAATTGCAGATATAGGGGAAAATCTTATTTCCAGAGTTAACACATTACTAAATATTTGATGTTTGGTTCTCAAGGAAATATTACACGGCATAAAAAGAAACAAGAAATAGTACATATTAACAGCTAAAAATTGAATTTGAAAGAAATCATCAAGGATGAAACCCAAATATAGGAATTATTAGATAAAATCTACACGTTAAATGTTTTAAATATCTTCAGAGAGCTGAAGAAAACCATGCACAAAAAAAACCAAAAGAAAATTAGGAGAGCAAAAAAGTCAGGAATATCAATAATAAGAAAAAGATTTTTAAAAACAAAAAAATAAAAATTCTGGAGTTAAAAATACAATAGGAGATAGAAAAAAAATCACCAGAGTTTAGCAGCAAACTTCTAAAAGGAGAAAAACTAAACCAGCAAGCATAAAGACATGACAACAGAAATTATCCAGTCTGAGTAGCAGAAAGAAAATGGCCTTAGGAAAAAGGAACTGTGCGAAAGGGACCTATGGAATTTCAATAAGTAATAGAAAGAGTAGGGGAAAAACGGGGTGGGAGGTAGAAAAATATTTGGAGAGATAAGAGCTGAAAACTTTCCAAATCTGATTTTAAATAAGAAAAACACAAATATACACTTCTAGGAAGCTTAATAACCTCCCCAAATGATAAAACCAAAAAGACCCTTACCAAGGCATATTTTCACCAAACTGTCAAAAATCAAAAACAAAGAGCATGTTAAAAATTATCAAGAGAAGAATGCCTCATCACATACAAAGGATCCTCAATATGAATAAAAGCCAATTTTTCTTCAGAAGCTATGGAGACCAGAAATCAGTGGAATGCTATATTTAAAGTGCGCACAGACTGTCCAACCCATGTAGGAAACTGTTGTGAAGCTCACACACCTGGGCTACTAAATGGGGTCACCAGCTTCATCCCTTAGGGAATTCTGAAGGGCCCAGTCTTAGCTCCAGCCACTCTTGCTGCAGGCAAAGAACTGTCCCACATATGTAAAAAAATAAAAATAAAAATAAAACCCTGCTGGGAAACATGCACATCTAGGCCACTGTGGCAGGCTCACCAACTTCATGTTCGAGTGCACTCAGAGGGAACCCAGTCTCAGGTCCAGCCCCTCTTGCTGCAGTCAGGAAATTATCCTACCAATGCAGGATATTGCTGGGAAATGCTCTCCCACATGGGCCAAAGGGACAGGATTCTCAAATCTAGATCTTGGCCAGGTTTTCACACAGCTCATGTAACTTCCTTGGAAGTACCCCAGGTGCATCTGGGACAGGATGCCACACCAAATTCAGAGACTTTGAAAGAATCATGGCAAACCTGGGCTTAGAGCACCCTGCAGAACAGAAGCAGATGCTGTAGTCAGGGGCTCTAAAAACAGCCAGTTTGCTTAGATTTCTGAATGGGCCCAATGAAGAAAGAATGAGTGCAAAGTCAGTCAGGAAAGGCAGAAATAAATACCTATCTCTTCAATGCACAGACACAGACATATGTACACAAGCATCAACAACAATCAGATGATTATGACTTCACCAAATGGACAATACAAGTTGCTAGTGACAGACCCTAAAGAGATGAAGAACTGAGATTTGTCAAACAAGGGATTCAAAATCTGTGTTAAGAAAAATTAGTGAATTTGAAAAAACACAGTGAAACAATTCAGAAATTTATCATTGAAATGTAAAACAGAGATTGAAATAACAAAAAAAATATCAAACAATATCTGGAGCTAAAAATTACATATAATTAAACAAAAATGCAATAGAGAATATAAACAGCAGTATTGATCAAGCAGAAGAAGGAATCAGTGAATTCAAAGACAGGCTATTTGAAAGTGCGCAATCAGAGGAGAAAAAAGAATTTAAAAAAAGAAGAAAGCATAAGAGACTATGGGATAGCATCGAAACAGCAAGATATTGGTTCATTGGGGTTCAGGAGGGAGTAGAGAAAGACAAAAGGGTAGAAGTCTGTTCAAAGAAATAATAGGAGAAAACTTGAAAAGCCTGGAGAAAGATATAAATATTCAGGTACAGGAATGTCAACATTCACCAATAAGATTCAACCCCCAAAAAACTACCCCAAGACCTATTATAATTAAATTCTTATAGGTCAAAAACAAACAGGCTCATACATTGTTGGTGGGAATGCAAAATGGTGCAACCCCTATGGAAAATGGTTTGGAGGTTCCTCAAA
>NW_007768209.1:5802-6116 GCF_000696425.1 Galeopterus variegatus | reverse complement strand
TTTTAGAGATATAGATATTTTATTTATGAAAATGGTCAATAATATAGAAGCCTACAACCCTTCATTTATAATTCCAAACCTTTATATATTCTAAAATTCAAAAAATTCCATTGTAACTTACCTGGTAATAACTGCTAATGAATCCTGGTTTTGCACACATGGACGGGAGACTATTTGGTCTATTTATATCAATTAATGTGAATATTCAAGTGGAATTTGATTATATATTATTTTTCTAAAATAAGAAAACTTCTGAATTCTAAAACATGTCTAGCCTCAAAGCTTCAGGATGGTCTGTGGATCTGTATGGTTAT
>NW_007768209.1:0-291 GCF_000696425.1 Galeopterus variegatus | reverse complement strand
CTCCTCTTTTAATCTTTCACATTCTTATAATATCTATTACTTTTACCTTTTTTATTTCTTTTACTCACTTTTCTTTCACATACAAACATGTTTTTCTATTAAATATAAAGTATACAAAGTCTTTTCTTTCTACTGGGTATAAATATAAAGTCTTTTCTATTTAAAAAAGTAACACTTATGAAGATTGCTTTGATGTCATAATTTGAGATTACATGATTAAAAATACCAATTTTTAGAGATATAGATATTTTATTTATGAAAATGGTCAATAATATAGAAGCCTACAACCCT
>NW_007768208.1:5746-6116 GCF_000696425.1 Galeopterus variegatus | reverse complement strand
TGTTTATCTTGAAAACATGCGTGCAGTGGGTTGTATCTGCTTGGCTATATAAAAAAGACGAAATCTCTTCCTGTTTTTTCAATCTCTTAGCAGATTGCCTAGGAGGCACATCACATTCTGATTTAATGCTTATTCAATAATAACACTCTCTTCTTTCTCTGTTACCTTTCTGAAGCAGTTTCCTGGGTTGGGAGATGTTTTTAGTTATATTTTCTCAATAAAAGCCATAATTAGGAAAAAAAAAAAGATGAGAAAATTTTTCATCATCTGGAAATGTATGCTTAGTAATAATCAGAGATGTACACAAACATTTTGTAAATGCACATTCATCTTAGCACTACTTAGAATGATGAAAAGTTGGAAACACTCC
>NW_007768208.1:0-277 GCF_000696425.1 Galeopterus variegatus | reverse complement strand
CTCCCAGTTTCTGAGGAAGTGTAGTAGCCTACCTTCAGTGTGCATCTATTTCAAGTTGCAAAACCACCTTCTGTCATAAAAACAGGGGAAATTTGTTTGTCCTCTATATAAAGCCAGTTGGCTAGCATTAATTGTCACCTCAATTACCAGGTAAACTTGGGATGAACTTTATATAACAAATGGTGTGTCAAGTCCTCTTACTTGAGAACCAGCTATTGTTTATCTTGAAAACATGCGTGCAGTGGGTTGTATCTGCTTGGCTATATAAAAAAGACGA
>NW_007768207.1:5760-6116 GCF_000696425.1 Galeopterus variegatus | reverse complement strand
CAAACCCGTGGCCTTGGTGTTATCAGCACCACACTCTCCCTAGTGAGCCACAGGCCGGCCCCCACAGGACAGAATTTTAAAAAGCTTATTGGATATGTTAATATACTAAGTATCTTTTTGACTCTTGGTTGCTACATATTATTATTCATTCTAAAAGATATTTTGGGAAGGCTTAGACTAGACTGACCATTTAGATTTATTTGGGAGTCTACAAATTACTTTATTCTAGTCTTTTTCTATAAACCAAACTAGTATCTACTCTGGACACTAGTATCTACATTGGATACTACACTGGATACATTGGCTGCATCGATTCCATCACACTGTGACTTAAGCACGTGCAGTCTTAACTAGAA
>NW_007768207.1:0-1113 GCF_000696425.1 Galeopterus variegatus | reverse complement strand
ACAACACCAAGTCAAGGGTTAAGATCCCCTTACCGGTCATCTTTTTTTAAAAAAAAATAAAATAAAATAAATAAAAATTAAAAAAATAAATAAATAAAAAGAGTAAGCCTCACTGAAGGTAAAGAGAGAGAGAGAAAAAAAAAAGAAAAGATAGTGTCACCAACTGTATTCCTTGCATAAAAAATTGAGATTCTTTTATTAAAGGAACTCTGCATATAAAAAAACATTTTTGTCCCTTGTTTTTAAAGGCAACAACCTAGTTATATATTTACGTTCCTTTTTGCACAAACTACTTTTTTTTTTTTTCTTTGGTCTTTTGTCTTTTTCCGTGTCCGGCAACAGATCGCAACCCTCAGTGTTGCCCCCGTACCGGACCGGGGATAGGCAACGGGATCGCAACCCTCGGTGTTGCTCCCGCGCCTCGCTCAGCCAGTGAGCGGGAACCGGTCTGTATGTGGGATCCGAACCCTCGGGCGGGAGCACCACCGCACTTCCCAAGCGGAGCACTTATCCAGTGCGCCACCAGGCCGGCCCCTGCACAAACTACTTTTTGTAGACTCAAAGAAATATGATTGTTGGGTTAACAATGACTGCTGTTACTCTCTTACTGGTAACCAGCTGTTGATTCCAAATCTGAGGAAACCTCTCTTCTAGTTAATTGGTTACGTTTTAAAATCTCTTCCCATGTCAATACCGGCTGAGACCCGAGACTAAAAAACAAAACTTGGGAATTTTTAGTTTAGAACTAACGCTGGGCTTGCCTTTACCTGCAAATGTAGCTTAAGAGCCTAAAAGCTGGCATCCAATTTAGGCTTTGGGAATAACTTCACTATCAGGCACTGTATGTAAAAGAGCAACCCAACTACCAGTTGACTGGAGATCCCAGGAGAAGGGAAAAGTAAAAAATATGTTTGTACAAGAAAGCATTCCACTGCAACTATATTGCAACTCCCACAGGACAGAATTTTTTTTTTAAAGATGATCAGTAAGGGGATCTTAACCCTTGGCTTGGTGCTGTCAGCACCACGTTCAGCCAGTGAGCGAACCGGCCGTCCCTATATAGGGATCCAAACCCGTGGCCTTGGTGTTATCAGCACCACACTCTCCCTAGTG
>NW_007768206.1:5895-6116 GCF_000696425.1 Galeopterus variegatus | reverse complement strand
AATACATTCACATAGGGGAACAATGATTTGAATCTCTGCTGATTTCTCATAAAGAAATATGAAACCAAAGGCATCCAGATTGAAATGGAAGAAGTAAAACTGTTTCCATTCATAGTTGATATGATTTTGTATGTTAGAAACTCTAAGGAATCCACTAAAAAACCATTAGACCTAATAAATGAATTTTTCAATGTTACAAAACACAAGACCAATACACAAAA
>NW_007768206.1:0-719 GCF_000696425.1 Galeopterus variegatus | reverse complement strand
GCCCTAGAATCCAGTCTTTACAACCTAACACAAACATTGTCCACTATACAGTCCAAAATTAGTTTTACACAAGAACCAGTAAAATGTGATCCAGTCAATCTCAAGAAAAAACACAATCAACCAGGACCAACTCCAAGATAATCCAGGTATTGGCATCAGTAGATAAATATTTTACAAAAAGTATTATAACTATGCTCAGTGAAGGAATATACATATACAATGAATGAATGGAGAGGAAATCTTAAGCAGAAAAACATAGAATATAAAAAATACCAATAGAAATTCTAGAACTGAAAAATATATATCTGAAATTTAAAAATTCACTGTAGTATTTAATAACAAAATTTAGATGACAAGAGCCAGTGACCTTAAAGATAGATGAATAGAAATTATTCAATCTGAAGAACAGAGAGGAAAAAAGATTGAAGAAAAAATTAACAGAGCCTCAGAAACCTGTGGGATAATAACAAAAGATCTAACATATGTAGAATTAAAGTCAACAACAGATGAGGTAAGAGGTGGGCCAAGTACAGATTAAAGAAGGTCAGAGAACATCAAGGAGGATAAAATAAAGAGAACAGAAACGTAGGCACATCATAATCAAATTGCTGAAAACCAAAAATGAAGAAAAACATATTAAAAGCAGACAGAGAAAAACAATACATTCACATAGGGGAACAATGATTTGAATCTCTGCTGATTTCTCATAAAGAAATATG
>NW_007768205.1:5912-6116 GCF_000696425.1 Galeopterus variegatus | reverse complement strand
TTGCAATTATACTTCAAACATAAGCTTCAAACCTCAAGCACGGTGCCTTTAAATAAGAAAATGAAAGAAATTAAAGTAGCATCTTTGTACTACCTACCTGGAGCCAGATGTGGTGTTTTCACATTTCTCATTATCCATATGCTACAGGTGAGAAAACTGAGGCTTGAAATTCTGTCCAAGCTTGAAGAGACATCTGTCTCCAAA
>NW_007768205.1:0-319 GCF_000696425.1 Galeopterus variegatus | reverse complement strand
ACTTGAGTTACTTAATTTTATAAGAAAAAATGAATTTAAATGTGGAACTGCCAATTTATGAAATGTCCAATATGCCTCCAGGTATTTTTAGAGAGCATTATAAATTGAACAAGTAAAAAATAAATAAGATTATGTTTCCATAGATAAAACTGGTCACTAAAATAAAAACAAGGCCAAAGAGCTCTGTAAGAATTGAGACTTATAGATAAGATTAACTCTATATTACAAACCAAGAGGTCCTTTTTAAAAAATGAAAGAAAAAAACATGTCCCATATTGGCTAAAACACAGAAGGCAAATTGTCCAACATCCGTCTGATG
>NW_007768204.1:5847-6116 GCF_000696425.1 Galeopterus variegatus | reverse complement strand
AAAAAAAAAACATTGTCAATTCTGGCCCATCTCCATAAGTTTAGCTGCATTGTGATTTGAAGCAAATCACAAATGGCTACTAAATTAAATTAATTTAGATTTATGACTGAGGTGTCTCAATTAGAACATCTCATCAAACTAATCAAACTATTTCTCATCTAATGTTATAAAGGTAATTGGTGCAAAGCAATAAAAAACAAATTTTCAATAAGCTTTTTAGCAGCTAATTTCTATAACTACATATTCAAAAGCAATGGAAAGAGAATATA
>NW_007768204.1:0-664 GCF_000696425.1 Galeopterus variegatus | reverse complement strand
CTTGATAGTCCTTACCATATTATATTTCTGAATGTTTAATTTATGTCCTATGATCTAACAAGATAGGTCAGAGTTTAAAAAACCCATCTTTTATTGCCCTCTGGTAACTTCAAATTATCCAGAAATTCTCCACTATATTGAAAAACCTAAGTATTTTAAGAGATTTCCTTTAGGGTAAAGAATTGTTCCCAAGAATAATTCTATTGCTTAGATAACACAAACTTTTAGATCACAGGTTGGTCTAGAAGATAATGTTTTATTTTGACTTTTCTCTTAACAGTAAATATGGAATATGTGAACATTTTGAACATTACCAAAGTCAAGTAATACTACCTGAAATCTGTCTGACCTGTTTTGTTGTCCTTGAAATTATTTACATTTGCAACAGTGTAATGTATAACATTTTTTACACATATAATTTTTTTAGAACTCCAGATATGTAGATATAATTTTAAATATCAGATTTAAAAAAAGAGGACATTATAAAATATTCTCCAAGTAAATCAAGGAGTTACATCAGTAAGTATATGGAAATTATGTTCTTTAAATGTCACTTAAAACCTTTTTAGTGATTAGTTTATGGAAAAATGAAATTCAAGTAATAAAAAAAAAACATTGTCAATTCTGGCCCATCTCCATAAGTTTAGCTGCATTGTGATTTGAA
>NW_007768203.1:5803-6116 GCF_000696425.1 Galeopterus variegatus | reverse complement strand
ACTCAACTGTAAACACAAAACACTTCTACAGGAGTTTCTCCCTTCAAAAGCCACACAAAAAATTAAAAGTAGCAACTACAACCCCAGTTGCCCAGACATTAACACAGAGATATGAGAAGCATGAAGAAAAAGGGAAACATGACACCCCCTGAACAAAGACGACAATACTCCAATATCAGACAACAAACAGGAAACTGATGAAATACCTGAAGAGGAATTTCAAATGGTAATCTTAAGGAAACTCATTATAATGCAAGAAAAAAATAGAAAGAAATCTCAAGTAAGTCAGAAAAGCAATGCAAGACATGAATAG
>NW_007768203.1:0-436 GCF_000696425.1 Galeopterus variegatus | reverse complement strand
AAAAACATACATTGGGGAAAGGTCAGCTCTGGGAAAACTGGATATACGTGTGTAGAAGAATGGAACTAGACCCTCATCCCTCACCATATATAAAAACCAACTCAAAATGGATTAAAGATTTAAATGTAAGACCTAAAACTATAAAAGTTCCTGGAGAAAACACAGGGTAAACACTGCAGGACATAGGACTATGAAAAGATTTTATGAATAAGACATAAAAAGCACAGTCAACAAAAGCAAAAATAAACAAATGGGATTACACGAAACTAAAAAGCTTTTGCACAGCAAAAGAAATAATCAATTGAGTGAAGAATCAACCTACAGAATGGGAGAAAATATTTGCAAGCTATGCATCCAACAAGGGATTAATATCCAGAACATACAAGGAACACAACTCAATAGCAAAAAAATAAAAATAAAATAATAATAATAATAA
>NW_007768202.1:5912-6116 GCF_000696425.1 Galeopterus variegatus | reverse complement strand
AGACTATCTCTCCTGTATAAAGAGATTGGCTAACAGTTCACAAAAGCTATTTTCCTTTCCTCCAAGATACAAAGCTAAACAATGTTTCTCAGCCTCTGTCGACTTAAGGTGAAGATATGACATTGAATGTTAGCCAATGATATGTGAATAGAAATGATGCATACCACTTCCAGGCCTGGCATCAGTAAAATTTCTTAAAATCTT
>NW_007768202.1:0-345 GCF_000696425.1 Galeopterus variegatus | reverse complement strand
CGACTGCTCCTTTCTCCGGGAGGCTTCCCCAGACTTTCCACCTAAACTTTCAACGCAAAATAGCATTTCATATTCTCCTTCCCTGCTTTCTTTTTGCCATATGTGCTTATCATTCTATAATATACTATATATTTTACATATTTTTCTTATCGTATGTTTTCTCCAGCAGAATGTGAGCTCCACAGGGCAGAGACTTTTTTTGTTGTTTTGCTCATGGCTGAATTCCCAGTGAAAGAACAGGGCTTGGCACATATTTGCATTCAATAAATATTTTTTGAATTAACGAATATCCACTAACACAAACCTAGCCCGGGTCAGCTCTCACCTGGACACATCTAGGAGTCT
>NW_007768201.1:5832-6116 GCF_000696425.1 Galeopterus variegatus | reverse complement strand
TTTTTTTTTTTTTTTTCTCAGTCTCCATCACTATGGAGGATCAAAAACAGTTCATTTTACATGGAAAATACAGTAGTACAGATTCATCATCTTACCCCAGGGCTTCATTAACACTCTAGCTCTCTGTCACAACATTCCAGGTAGAGGACAAGCCTATAGATAAGAAAGCATAAAGCATATCTGGAGAGTGGTGAGTGGTTTGGGGCTCCAGAATACAGAGAGTCAAGAAAGCATGTCCCAGATGAAGCTCAGCGGGGCCAGTGACTGGGTCTGGGGTTGCCCAC
>NW_007768201.1:0-380 GCF_000696425.1 Galeopterus variegatus | reverse complement strand
GTATTGCTAGTGGCTGGGAGAACCCTCACACTGGTTCTTCCACCTGTGGAGTAAGAACCATCACGGTAAGAAACTTGCAACTGTTCTTCCCCTCAGCCAAGTCAGCATGTCAAAGTAACAACACATGCTGGGAGGAAATGCAGAGATTAGCAACACCATTAAAGACTTGTAAAGTGCAGGAGCATTGATATCCATTATATTCCCAACCAATCATCTATGTGGTGCCTATAAAAACTGTATGGATTATGGTAATGAAGGTGAACTTAATCAAGTAGTACTTTAAGTCATGTCCACCATGTGGTATCTTATAGAAAAAAAGCAAGGTAGACTTTGGCACTTGGTTTTCTACTACTGAACTGGTGAGTTTTTTTTTTTTTTTT
>NW_007768200.1:5250-6116 GCF_000696425.1 Galeopterus variegatus | reverse complement strand
AACAGGCCTTTCATTTTATTTTAGCCCTGTTCACAGTTTTATGTCTCCATTCCACAGAGACACTTGTACCTTATTCAAGCATGACCATGTCTTTTCAGTCTTCTCTTTTTTATATTGTACTTTCATTGGTATGTTCTTGAACGGGGAGGGAGGATCAAAGTGTGTACCCACAACATCATCTTGACCATCTCGGGTTTCATAAAATCCATCTCATGGTGTTATAAACACACCGTGTAAATTAGGAAAATGAAATTCAATATTTACTTTCTTCCCTAGGAAGAGGTTTAGTCTCTTTAGATAGTGAAAGGCTGTTGAATAATTAGTTACGCCACTTACCTTCTTATTTACAAGACTGTCTAGACTTTAGATAGAGAATATAGACTCATTAAACCAGAACAGTTCAGGTTTATTGGTTATAATTTTTGTGATTTGATGTTTAAAATCTTCCTAAGATACTAATGTGATGACTGTTACTAACGTGCCATTGGTGCATGGGGGTAGTGGGGGCGAGTGCTACACAGAGGTGATAGTGTGCAGGGCATACTGCCATCTGTTGTTCAGATGTAGGTGGGCCTTATCTTTAGGCAAATCCTTGAAATAGTTTTGGGTTTTTTTCTTTCATAGACATCTACATGATGTCTCTGCTTTAGAATCCGTATAACTCCTATAGGGCCGGGGATTCGTATATATTATAATTTACAGCAGCCACTATCATTTTGCTACTAGGAAGCTACTCTGTGTCTCTAGAATTTAAATGAAAGTGCCATAATACCAAAAGTGGGGACAGAAGAATAAGTAGGGAACAGCATACAGGCTGCCTTTTAAGAATCAGTGTTTCGGGCCAGCCCGGTGGCACACTGCTACAG
>NW_007768200.1:0-469 GCF_000696425.1 Galeopterus variegatus | reverse complement strand
CTTGTCTTTTTGATAAAATGATTTCTTGTTCATTTTTTAATAGATCTTATACTTTCGTTTTACTCTTTGAATATTTCAAACATATGTATTATACAGATTTTGTCAAATTATACTATAAAATTAATATCATGTGGTGTGAATTTGGGTTCAATCATTGATTTCGTTGGTTGCCTTTTTTCACATTGCATGTTTTCATTTTTGGCATTTGGGTTTTGCAGGCTCATTTTGAGTGAAAGGGGTTTTGGTTTTGTTTCCTTTCCTGAAGCCCAGTCTACCCAGTCAACCTTTACTTCGAGCAGGGAGCCTGCTCTTACCCCCACCTCATGCAAAGCATTTCTCTATAGAAAACCTCTATAGAAACCGTTACTATTGTTTGGCTCCCACTTCTTAGTTCTGGGTCTGAAGCCCAACAGGCCTTTCATTTTATTTTAGCCCTGTTCACAGTTTTATGTCTCCATTCCACAGAGAC
>NW_007768199.1:5563-6116 GCF_000696425.1 Galeopterus variegatus | reverse complement strand
TGTAACACCAAGGTCAAGGGTTCAGATCCCCATACTGGCCAGCCTGGCAAACAAAACAAAAACCAACACTGGGGGAGCACTGGGAAGTTGATGGTGAGGATGGAGAAGCAAAGAGACTATGGGTAGAAAGATCAAGTTATGCTATATGAAGATTATGTGCGCGTGTACTTACTGCTGAGTGGGAGACTGGAAGAGCAGTCAGCTGCAGATCACGTACTAAACCTGGGAATCCCACAGAGGAGAGGAGCTCCCCGAGGCAGCCACAGGGGCTAGGATTTGAGCTGGGGATTGGGACCTAGAGAGACAGAAGGAAAAAGAAGCCATTGGTCCCTGGGAATATGGTATGGGAGATAGGACAGTCTCTTTGACTTCTGGAGTCCCCCAAGCAGAATGCACATCCATTTTCTCAAGGAGCTGGGAAGCTGTACTAGCAGGTACCCCAGGAAGAAGAGGGTGTTGTGGTTATTAATGTCAAAGTATAATTTTCCAAAGTTAGAAATATGCCTCTTGTAAAAATATAAAATGGATATGTGAAAATTCTATTTAACCCATC
>NW_007768199.1:1892-5373 GCF_000696425.1 Galeopterus variegatus | reverse complement strand
AGTATTTGAGGAACTGGTTATTTATAGGCTTTAAAGAAAAAAATGGTAGATTAAGATTGCTGAGCTATATATAAAGCAGGGTAATATCCTACAGGGCAACTAAAACCATAATCTTTGTGATAAACTTTTATAGCATTCAGACTTCTGTTAGTTAACATGTAACTTTACAGTGTCTGGATCTAATCAGATAGTGAATAGCTAAGTCAAACACAAGTACATTCTCCTAGAGAGTTACACAGTCCTTGGGAGGGCTTGTTAAACAGTGCTGCAGTTATGACGTGGACAGGGTGTAATCCCCCTCATCTCCCACCCATCCTGCCCAACTGCCTCATTTCCAAGTTTTGGGTAGTTTTTATTAACGTTAAAAAGGTGTTTTGGAGTTAAGGAAACCTGAAGAAACGGGGTATTGAACCCCATTTCCTTCACTTACCCTTTGTGTAATGATGGGCAGGTAATTATCTACCTCTGGGCTCACTTGCTGTAAGTTGGAGGAGCAGATGAGATAGCTTTTGTAAAGTGCCTGGCACGTGGCTTGTACTCAGTCTGAGATAGCTTTTGTAAAGTGCCTGGCACGTGGCTTGTACTCAGTCAGTCTTAGTTCGTCTCTTTACCTTTCCTATTTTTAAAATTAAAAAATTTCACCTTTTTTCTTGCCTTGGTAGACAAAATATGCTTTATTTAGAGAACTTTCTGCAGTCTTAGTTCGTCTCTTTACCTTTCCTATTTTTAAAATTAAAAAATTTCACCTTTTTTCTGGCCTTGGTAGACAAAATATGCTTTATTTAGAGAACTTTCTGTATGTGATTACTGTTTCGACAAAATGGAGAGATGTTGCTTAAATGAAGATTTCTTACGTGATACTCTTTTTTCTTTTTTTGTTGAGGGTGGGTATGGAGGTATTTCTTGTTTAAATGAAAACATTAGATTTGTCTTCTTTTACATGGAGAGCTGGCTTCCCAAGTTATCCTTTGTGGAGCCCACTCAGTGAGTATTTTAGTGTCTCTGGGTTGACGTTTGTGAGGAGGGGGGAGAACTCACAGAAACCTTCTGTATTGTCAACATACCCCCTTACTGGAAAGGGTAAGTGGGAGTGGGGTCTACAGAGATGCCAGAGGGCCTGTGAGCGGGTCTCTGGCACAGGCAAGTGATCGTCACAGCCAGATTGGGGATCCTGGAGAGCTCGTTCACTCCTCTTCTCGGTAACTCCTCTGATGATAACCTGTGCTCTGGCCCTTGACTTTATTTCCTTTACAGAGTATGATATTAATGTAGACTAATAGGTCAGGGGTCCCAAATCCTAAACTCTGTTCTGCCACTCTTTATACTTTGCTTCTTTTTAGTATTTATTACAAATTTTTTCTTTTTTGCCTTCATGCAGAATCCAATATGGTCTAAACATTGTTTAGTATTAATGATTACTCAAGGGAAAAGTTCTTTAGCCCTCTTTCCTCAGTTCTGTATCATAACTCTAAATGAGGTGTGATATGATAAGTTTCTTGATAGTCTAAGCTCAGTACATTCATTCATTGGTGTAGGGTGGATTGAGCTGCGTCCTCCCCAAACTTCCTAAAGCTTGAATTGTCTTTATGTATTAGGAACTTAGCCCCCACTGTGACTGGTAAGAAGGTGGGAAATCTTATTATGGTAATTGAAAAATGGAGCCTTAAAGATGTGATTAAATTGTAGGACCGTGCTGTAGTGAATGGATTAAAAATGGTGATCAGGAGTGTGGTTCTGAGGGCTTTAAAAGAAGAGGAGTCTGTCTCTCTTGCTCTCTGTGCTTCCACCATCTTGCAGTGTGAGACCCCTGCGTCACTGTCACTGCCACCATATGGACTTTGGGCTTCCCAGCTTCAGAAATTATAAGCAATAAATTTATTTTCTTTATGAATCACTCAGTTCAGTGTACTTTGTTATAAGCAACAAAAATGGACTAATACAATTGGAACAAGTATTTATGGAGCAACAACTCTGCCAAAACCTAGTGATTTTTCTGGGTTCATGTCAAGTAAGAGCCTGTCCTAATGGAGGCATTTGCCAAGTAAAGAAGGAAGGTGATTAGAGATTATGGTAAGAACTATGAATGAAATAAATCAGATGGTGAGAAACTATAAGCAATCTGTAATTCTTAGTCACTTTAATTAGGGTGGTCAGGGACAGTCTCTTTGAGGAGGTGGCTTTCTGAGCTAAGGAGTAAGCCATGGGAAGAGCTGAGTGAAGAGCGTTCTAAGAAAGTGGGGACAATGCAGAGAGGTATGGGATGGCTTTGCCTTGTCCAAGGAACATAAAGAAAGACCTGTGGCTGAAGTGGAGTGAGCATGGGTAGGTGGATGGAGAGGCCAGAGGGGACATCTAGGGATCCGTAAATCGTGGGAAGCAGTTTGGGTTTATTCTAAGTGAAATGGAAAGCTCTTAAAGAGGTCTAGAGCAGTGGAATGGTAAGTGTTTATTGGAAGAAGAGAAAGAATAATGATGGCCATCATATGAAGAACAAACAGAATGGAGGGTGTCAAACACGGGAGTAGGGAGACAGTGAGGTGGCCCTTGTGGGGATTCTAGTGGCTTGGGCTACGGTGATAGTGGTAGGGATATAGAAGTGTGCTTGGAAGAAGGTTAGGCTGGGTTATGGTGGATTCCAAATACCTGGATGAGGAGCTTGGGTTTGATTTTCGTAGCTATGAGGGAGCTGTCGTATATTTGAGTTTCTGAGTGAGTGAGTGTGTGTGAATGGGTGTGAATGACTGAGTTCGTGTGTCAGCTTGTACACGTGTGGAGTGCATGTGAGTGCGTGTGATCTGAGTGAGTGAGTGTGTGTGAATGGGTGTGAATGACTGAGTTCGTGTGTCAGCTTGTACATGTGTGGAGTGCATGTGAGTGTGTGTGTGTGTGTTTGGGTTTTTCTTCAGTTGTAGCTTTTGGACAGGCAGTGGCATGAAGGAACGGGCTGTGCTACGTGGCACAGACTAAACTGGGGGAAAGGCTGGCGGCAGGAAGAGCAGCTAGGAGCATAGCGCACTTACACGTGAAATGGAGGCCCGGGGATGCTAACGTGGCTACCCATGGAGACAGAAGACTGAGTTGGGCAAGTGCTGGTATTTATTTTATTCAAGGTTTGGGAGGAATGAGACTGAGGAGTGAACGGTAACTCCACTAAAGATGTCATACTCTTCAAATTAGCCCAGCTTGATCATTAGCTGAGTATTTTACCAGCCTGAAGTAAAAAAATATTAAACCTCACTTAAATTCATATGCCTGATTTCTGTGAACGGAGCTGCACTGGTGGGGGTTGACTGGAGTGATGTACTGTTTGCTTGACCCTCCCCCACCTGTCCCCCTCCCCCAGCCCCTGCGCACACGCCCATACTCATTTTCCCTTTTACATGTAAAACTCTTGATTCTTGAGAAACTTATTATATTTTTTATTCCTCCCCCAGGACATCTTTGAGGATGCTCTGGAAAACATCTCTATGTAAGTAATAAC
>NW_007768199.1:0-599 GCF_000696425.1 Galeopterus variegatus | reverse complement strand
TCACGGTTTTGGAGGCTGGAAGTCTGAGATCAGGGTGCCAGCCTGGTTGGGGTTCTGGTAAGGACCCTCTTCCTGGCTCGCAGATGGCTTTCTTCTTGTGTCATCACATGGCAGAGAGAGGGCAAGCTCCCTGGTGTCTTTTCTTATAAGGGCACTCATCCCACGATGGGGGCCCCACTCTCCTGTCCTCGTTTAAACCTAATTACCCCCCAAAGGCCCCATCTTTAAGAACCATCTCATTGGAAGTTAGGGCTTCGACAAGTGAATTTTCGGGTGGGGAGCGGCAGATGAACACACAAGTCAGTCCACAGCACTTTTGAAAGAGTATCAGTTTCCATGGCTACCAATACCATGTGAATGAAGTGGTTTAAACTGTAGCAGTACCATCACTGAGTATTATTTAGAAAACAGTTTTGCGACTTAAATGATACTTGTTTTAGTATTTAATTTTTTTTTATTATCATTGTTTAGTACATTGTATTTCCTTTTGTGACTTCTAGTTTTCTTTTGCCTGTTGAACTTTTTTGTCAGTTTCTTTTTACGGACTTTATGTAGACCCTAATCTTTTGTCATATTTGCTACAGATATTTTCTCTGAAC
>NW_007768198.1:5884-6116 GCF_000696425.1 Galeopterus variegatus | reverse complement strand
CAATACCAAAATTAGTAGATGGAAGGAAATCATTAAGATCAGAGCAGAACTAAATGAAATACAGACCCAAAAAATGATACAAAAGATCAATGGAATGAAAAGTTGTTTTTTGAGAAGATAAAATAGAGAAATCATTGGCAAGGCTAACTAAAAACAAGAAGAGAGAAGACCCAAATAACAAAAATCAGAAATGAAAGAAGAGACATTACAACTGATACCACAGAAATATAAA
>NW_007768198.1:3448-3663 GCF_000696425.1 Galeopterus variegatus | reverse complement strand
ACCCCAAATAGGCAAAGCAATCCTGAGCTAAATAAATAAATAAATAGACAGATAGATAGATAGATAGATAAATAAATAAAGCTGGAGGCATAACATTCCCTGACTTCAAAATATACTGCAAAGCTATAGTAAACAAGACTGCATGGTACTGGTGTAAAAACAGACACTGAGACCAATGGAAAAGGATAGAAAACCTAGAAATCAACCAAAATACT
>NW_007768198.1:0-259 GCF_000696425.1 Galeopterus variegatus | reverse complement strand
CCATCAGGGACTTGGCCGATCTAACCCATTTTTCATGAGACTTGCCTCACTTTGAATTAACGAAGGCAGTGCTGTTCTGTTCAATTCCAGAAACAATCTTTAGCCCTTCGCCTTCCTCTGAAACCTCACCACTCTCTTCAATATGGAATACTGAAAAGGCCAGGCTGGGTCAGGTCCCTGCTAATCAATATCTTGTCTTTTCTCCCAGCTCTGCAGCCAAAGCCCAGCCTCTGTCCTCAGGAGGATGCAGGGGGTGGGG
>NW_007768197.1:5944-6714 GCF_000696425.1 Galeopterus variegatus | reverse complement strand
GTTATCGAGCACCTCGGGGTTATATCCATTCATTATTCTGTTCTGCACTCATTACCACCCCTTTCTGTACATGTCTGGGTGTCCAGTGTATATAAAACCATAGCTTGGTCCTATAACGAATGATAAAAGTACTGGAAAACATGGTCCCTTGCTGCAAAACACTTACTTTCTGATAATGATAGGTATGTCATATATAAAATAGCATACAGTTAAAATAAATAAAAACACAAGTAACGGAAAACAAATCTGATATCATTTTAAAACAATAAGAATAATTTTATAATCTGCCAGGCTCAGCTGGAGAACACAGTAAGACCTCTGTGGTTTCAATTATTAGCTCAAGAAGGACTGGGCTTGAGTGCCACATTCCATTCTCCCCACTTTACTGAGTAGCTAATTTGTGACCATTAGTATGATAGCCAGTTTACATTTTTATATGACTGATTCGGGCTTGGTTTTCACTTATAATGTTGGACAAAGCCCTCGTAGATCAAATCAATACAACAAAGTTGAGGGTTTATTCAAGGTAAAGGAGGACTGGTTGGTTCAAAGGCAAATAATTGTGGACTGGCTGTACCATAGTTATAGGTGATAAATCCATTAAAGGCAGAATCTTAGTCAAGTTTTTCATATACTGACCACCTACTGTGTAACAGAAACTGCGTTAAACCTGGAGAAAAAGGATGGACAGGCCATAGTCTCTGCCTAAAAAGAGTATAAATATCACAAGAGAAGTATACATAAGGTCAAGTGGAAGCACAAAAAAAAAA
>NW_007768197.1:598-844 GCF_000696425.1 Galeopterus variegatus | reverse complement strand
CGCCCACACCGCGCTCAGCCAGTGAGCGCACTGGCCATCCCTATATAGGATCCGAACCCACAGCGGGAGTGCCGCTGCACTCCCAAGGCTGCACTCTCCCGAGTGTGCCACGGGGCCAGCCCTATAGGTTATCTTTAAAAAAAAAAAGAGTGATAGTTACAATAAGCTTTTAAGTGACATTGTATGTTATCGAGCACCTCGGGGTTATATCCATTCATTATTCTGTTCTGCACTCATTACCACCCC
>NW_007768197.1:0-474 GCF_000696425.1 Galeopterus variegatus | reverse complement strand
ATGCACATATATCAGCAGAAGGAAACAAGAAAAATGAAAAAACAAGGGAACATGACACCACTAAAGAAACACAATAATGCTGCAATAACTGATCCAAAACAATCAAAAATTGCAGACCTGCCAGAAAAAGAATTCAAATTAATAATCTTAAGGAATCTTGGTAAGATACAAAAGAACACAGACAAATAATTCCATGAAATCAGAAAAGTAATATATGACCTGAATGAGAAATTTAACAAAGAGAAAGCCATCATAAAAAAAATCAAACAGAAATGTTGGAATTGAAGAATATATTGAATGAAATAAAAAAACACACTTAAGAGTCTCACCAACAGACTAGATTGCACAGAAGAAAAAATTTCAGATGTTGAAGACACTGTTTTGAAGTAACCCAGGAAGACAAAAAAGAAAAAGAAAAAAGAATTTTAAAAAATGAACAAAGCCTACAAGATTTATAGGATACTATTAAGCAAA
>NW_007768196.1:6127-6414 GCF_000696425.1 Galeopterus variegatus | reverse complement strand
GCCCCACTTGTGTGCTACCCAAAGCCAATCTGAACATTGGGTGGTATTCATCAGCAAATGATGGTAGTTCAAAAACTTTGTGGAAAAATGATGTTAAAAGATAATATAAATCCATCTATGAACTTTTTGAAGTATGCTGGTAGTTTAGTTCTCAAATCACTGAATATGGATTATGCTAATTATCACATGTGGACTGCTTAGAAGTCTTGATAGAGTATCATATACAGATTTATATATTCCCCTCCTCTGTCTCCTTCTACCCATAACCTCTCCATTAATCTAGTGGG
>NW_007768196.1:3758-4101 GCF_000696425.1 Galeopterus variegatus | reverse complement strand
TTTTTTTTGAAACTGACATAAAATTGTATGTATTGTTTATGAGTATAACAAGTGAAATGGTAAATCCAGCTAATTAACAAATGCATTTCCTCACATAGTCATCATTTTTGAGGTAAAAATACAACATTCACTCTTTTAGGGATTTTCAAGAGCATGACATATCATTAATTATAGTCACTATGCTGTACAATAGATCTTTTGAATTTGTCCCTTTTATCTAACTGCAATTATGTATCCTTTGACCAACATATCCTCAACCTTTTCTTCCCCCTAACCACTCCAGCCAGGGTAACCAACATTATACTCTTTACTTAGATAAGATCAAACTTTTTAGATTACAAAT
>NW_007768196.1:2601-3589 GCF_000696425.1 Galeopterus variegatus | reverse complement strand
GAAATTAAGATATTCACAGATAAGCAAAGCTGAGGGAATTATTTGCTGGTATACATACAGTGGAATTAAATGACAGTAGAAATAATTAAAAGTGATATTAAAAAGTAACAGTCTCTGGGCCGAGCCCATGGCGCACTCGGGAGAGTGCAGCGCTGGGAGCACAGCAGCGCTCCCGCCGCGGGTTTGGATCCTATATAAGGATGACCAGTGCGCTCACAGCGCTCACAGCGCTCACTGGCTGAGCACGGTGCAGCAGGTCTCAAAAAAAGGACAAAAAAAAAAAAAGTAACAGTCTCTTGTAAATGTAACTATAGAGGTACATTTAAAACTTGTATTGCTGTATTTTTGAATCATAGCTTCTCTTTTTTCCTCTATGATTAAAATGACAAGTGCTAAAAATTATAATTATGCATCTGTGTTAGTATGCACACAAAGTGTAAGGATGTAGTTTGTGACATTAATAACTTAAAAGAGGAAAAGCAAATTTCAACTAGGTAGGAAAAATAAGTTCTAGTGGTGTGCAGTAACGATAGGCATTTATATTTGTCCATTTTCTATTGCTTATAACAGAATACCTGAAACTGGGTAACATAAAAAAATGAAATTTATTGCTTACGGTTTCAGAGGCTGAAAAGTCCACAGTCCAAGGTCCTACTGAAAAATCTGGTGAGAGTCTTCTTCTGGATAGGAACTCTCTGCAGGGATTTTCAGTGATGCAGGGTGTCCATGGAAAGAGAATGGCAAGAGTGAGGGAGCTAACCTTCTCACTCACTTTTCTTATAAAGCCAACAGAAGCACACCCATGACAGATCATTAAACCATCAACCCATTACTCCATCATGGAGGCACAGTCCTCAAGATTAATCACCTCTTAAAAAGTCTCATGTTCTACCACCATTCTAGGGGTTAAGTTTTGACATGAGCTTAGCAGAACAGTCAAACCACAGCAGCATCTATAATTAACCATAATTTATTGTATGTTTTCAAG
>NW_007768196.1:0-544 GCF_000696425.1 Galeopterus variegatus | reverse complement strand
TTTTTTTTTTTTTTGCAACAAGTAGTTTTCAGTTATATCATACAGCCATTGAATATTATGTTGTGAAACTCTGGCACTTATTTATATCTTCTATTTCCCCAGGCATTTACACTGTTTATGTATATAGCACACATCTTAGTCCACTTTCATGCATTACAGTTCAAATATCAATTAGGATTTCTAATTTTTTACAGTGCTATTCTGGTCTGCCCCACTTGTGTGCTACCCAAAGCCAATCTGAACATTNTAGGATTTTCTGTTTTTCAAGGAATTTATTCATTTTCTCTAGTTTATCCAATTTGTTTGTGTATAATTGTTCATAATATTCCTCTATGGCCCTTTGTATTTCTATGCTATCTGTTGCAATGTTTCCTTTTTCATCTCTGATCATATTTATTTGAGTATTCTTTCTTTTTTTAGTTTAGCTAAAGTTTCATTCATTTTACTTAGCTTTTCAAAATACCAACTTTTTATTTAGTTGATCTTTTAATTGTTTTTCTGTCTTTAGCTAATTTATGTATCCTTTGATCTTTATTATTTATTT
>NW_007768195.1:5701-6116 GCF_000696425.1 Galeopterus variegatus | reverse complement strand
TTTTTTTTTTTTAAAGATGGTATGTCATTAAATTTATAAAATTCATGGTTCTAACAAATGCACATAATGCAGCACCAATAAATATGAAGAAATACTAAATGGTGAACCAGAGCCTAGAAGATTTGGAAAGCAGCTAGGGAAAATTGAAATTTAGTTCTCCATTATTGAACATTATGCCATGTAAGAATTTCTTACACCCCTCATGACTGCTTGTCTTTGCTTTGGAGTAAGTTCAGCTCTAAGACAGTTTTGAGTAGAGAGTTCTAAGTCTTCATAACTGTGTATATTTCCCTTCTCCTGATGAAGACTAATGTGACAGATACCTCAAAGCCACCACACGCGCGGGAGTTAACACTTGGGTGTGTGATGGTTCTGTGGGCAGCACTGAAGGAACTTCAAAAGCCTTACACACTTT
>NW_007768195.1:0-368 GCF_000696425.1 Galeopterus variegatus | reverse complement strand
GTAGATCATAGAACAATTAAAATAGTACATGAAATGCCATTCCCCAAGTTACCACTTTTTAGTCTTAAAATTCAAAATTTGAGTGTGATTTTTAAAAAACAGGATCACAATGCTGCCTGCCAGTTGACTTTTTCACTTATGGACACCTTATATTTTAAATGTGGGAGGAAGGCTGGCCAGTTAGCTCAGTTGGTTAGAGCCAACCATTAACACCTAGATCATTGATTTGCATCCCCATACCAGTCAGCCACCAAAAAAAGGGGGGTGGGGAGTAACTGAAATTTTTACAAGAGATTAAACTAGAGCTTTTTTTTTTTTTAAAGATGGTATGTCATTAAATTTATAAAATTCATGGTTCTAACAAATGC
>NW_007768194.1:5404-6116 GCF_000696425.1 Galeopterus variegatus | reverse complement strand
TCTTATTTTAAAGGCATGCTCCTCCTCACTGCTGTCATCCACGGTGGGTCGGTTTAAATGCTTATCATGAAGGCTGGCTAATTCATTCATCTTATGTTTAATCCAGCCAACATCATACTGTATTTCGTCCACTCCGTCCATGCATTTAGGAGGTGACTTTTGTCACACCAGTTGTTGCTTCTGGACGTAAGCTGGTGCCTGACATCAGTGCCACACAGTCATCAGCAAGCTGTATTATAAACTTGCTTTCGATACTGCTAGAATTTGGAATTGTTTTTCTATCTTTTCATGCACTGGTTCTTAATTTCTTTGGACATATCTGAGAGCATGAACTTAGCTCAATCTGGTTGATCAGCTAACAGCTGTGGGTTTTGTATGGAATTATTCCACAAAAACAAGAAAGCATAGGTTAAGTGCCTGGTGGCCATGTCTCACCCTTTGTGACTTCCCTTCTCAGGGGTCCCCTGCCCACTTATATTCTGCTCATAACAACTTAGATTTATTAATTTTCTTCTTCCTGGCCTTGCCTAGCTGGCCCACCCTTTCATAGAATCCTCTCTTGACAAGCCCTCAGTTCTCAAGCCAAAAAGGTGCAGCTAAGCGCTTCATCAAAGCGCAAAGACTCCTCCCCAAATGTTTTAGTCCCTGTTTCTTATAACAAAATACATGGAACTGGGTGATTTATAAAGAAAACAAAATTTATTGCTTACAG
>NW_007768194.1:0-227 GCF_000696425.1 Galeopterus variegatus | reverse complement strand
CGGTCTGTGTGTGCTGGAAGCTGGTGCACAGCTCCTGGAGAGCCTGCACCAGAGGCCACTAGTTTTGGAAGCAGCTGCTCCTCCTGCTTGGAGCAAGCTCTGTGGGCCCTGCTGCACAGGACTATGTGGCGCAGCATGCTGGCATCTGTGAAAGATCTACACGATTTCTTATTTTAAAGGCATGCTCCTCCTCACTGCTGTCATCCACGGTGGGTCGGTTTAAATGC
>NW_007768193.1:5680-6116 GCF_000696425.1 Galeopterus variegatus | reverse complement strand
GCGCCGCCGCGCTTCCCAAGCGGCGCACTATCCAGTGCGCCACCGGGCCGGCCCAAAAGCTTTTAAATGAAGGAGATGTAGGTAGTATTTAGTTATTTTTCTTACTCTCTCCATGACCAGAAATGGATCTTTGCACTCTAATTTTCCCTTGATACTACAGGGAAAACAAGATCCTAGGATCAGATGTTGGAACTATGAGAGCTCATAAAGTTGTTGGAAAACCCTTTGTTCAATGATTATCAAACCAAGTTTATGACAGTACAGAGTACTCCAGTCATTTTAAAAGGTGTGAAAAATTCTCAAGAGAATATGCTGAGTTTAAGTAAAGAAATTTTCATTTGTATAAAAATGGATACACGTATCCATACATGTTTATTTGTATATACACAAATAATTACTTCTGGGAAGATTTGTTAGAACTATTAGCAAGCAGTAC
>NW_007768193.1:0-337 GCF_000696425.1 Galeopterus variegatus | reverse complement strand
TTTGTATATACACAAATAATTACTTCTGGGAAGATTTGTTAGAACTATTAGCAAGCAGTACTTACACTTGGGGAGTGGGATTTGGAGGAGTGGTTCAGGAAGAGGGATTTTATATTTCTTTACATGTTCTTTAGTCTAGTTTGCCTCAGGGCCAGACAGTAAATATTTTAGTCTTTTGGCCATATGTTTGGTCTTTGCCACAACTACTCAGCTCTGCTGCTGTAGCATTAAAGCAGCCGCAGACAATATGTAAATTAATGTGTGGCTGTGTTCCAGTAAAACTTTATTTAAAAACAGGTGATGAGCCAGATTTGGCTGATGGGGCATGGTTTGCCAA
>NW_007768192.1:5806-6116 GCF_000696425.1 Galeopterus variegatus | reverse complement strand
AGACCAATATCTATTACAGAAATGTGATAATTAATTACCCTTCAAAACAGAAAACACTAGGCCCAAATAGGTTCACTGGTGAAGTCTACCAAACATTGAAGAGAGATATTATACCAATTCTTTACAGCAACAGAGAGAATACTTGCTAACTCATTCTATGAAGCCAATGTCACCCTAATACCAAAACCAGACAAAGACGTTACAAGAAAAGCAAACTACAGAACAGTATCTCTCATGGATATCAATACAGCCTCCCTCATAAAATATTAGTAAATCAAATCCAACAATGTATAAAGAGAATTATACACCA
>NW_007768192.1:0-321 GCF_000696425.1 Galeopterus variegatus | reverse complement strand
GCATTTACCATGGCAGATAAATTTGACATTGTTAACTTTATAATCTGCCATTTACAAATTACAAATCCAATTGCGAATTCACAACTCCACCTCCCCTTGTGAACATATTTTTTTCTTTTCTTGAATGATACTGCATGATTCTGTAATGCTCTTTTCCTTATAGTCCTCATTCTAAGTAATGAGTTTCCTTCTTTTAAAAAATGAATTTCGTATTTTTAACTTCTGCTTCTGTATAGGCAAACATGTGAATATAATATTCTCATGGCTAAGAGTTGGCATTAATTAACTTAAATCAATATGTATAGATAATATTCGATGATA
>NW_007768191.1:5850-6116 GCF_000696425.1 Galeopterus variegatus | reverse complement strand
TATTAGTATGTGAAGAAAGCCAATCTGAAAGGGTATCATTCGAACTATGTAACATTCTGTAGAAGGAAAAACTAGGGAGACAGTGAAAAGATTAGTGCTTTCAAAATGCAAATATTTACAAAGCACATTCCTCTATTTAAAAAAGTACATACATCAATTCTTGATTACATGTTGGCAAGTCTATATCCTAAGAAGGAAATAAACGAATGAATAGAAATGCATGCATGTGCTTGCCAAAAGCTGTGTGTTTGAATGTCCATAGCAGC
>NW_007768191.1:0-340 GCF_000696425.1 Galeopterus variegatus | reverse complement strand
CAGAACACTGACAGTACCAAATGCTGGTGAGGATATGGAACAATAGAAAGTCTCACTTATTCTTGGCAAAATGGTATAGCCACTTTGAAAGACAGTTTGGTAGTTTCTTATAAAACTAAACATACCATCACCATGCAATTCAGCAATTGCTTTCCTTGGTACCAAAAGAGTTGAAAACTTCTGTCCACAAAAGCCCTGCACATGAATGTTTACATGTTTATTATATCCTTATACAAAATTGCCAAAATTTGGACACAACCGAGATGTCCTTCAGTAGGAGAATGGACACATAAACTGTTGTACATCCAGACATTGGAATATTATTCAGCTCTAAAAATAA
>NW_007768190.1:5856-6116 GCF_000696425.1 Galeopterus variegatus | reverse complement strand
TACTAATGAAACATTTGGTTGAGCAAGGCGATGTCCATGGAGTGTTGCTGGCTGTCTTACCTGTTCTTGAGTTTAACCTGACCATTAGAGAGCTCTGTGTCTAACACGATGTTGGCTGGGAATTTTCACTGAATTGTGCATCATCTTGATATTATTGACGGTGTTGATGGAGGCTAAAACAATAAAGCTCCTGTGCACACCATTACTACATTTGTTACTTTACCCAAGCCATGATTCTTGAGCTTTTTTGTTGTGAGATG
>NW_007768190.1:0-348 GCF_000696425.1 Galeopterus variegatus | reverse complement strand
AATTTTCCAGTGGATGAGATCATATCTCCTTTAAAGGGTTTTGGGAAAGTGGAGTCCATATTTGGCACTTTATGTGGTTCTTAACTCTTGACTTTTGTGTAATTACCCAGTTTGTCTGAGAGCCCTGCACGGTGGTTTCTTTTGAGCACGGAACAGGTTTTAGTTAAAACTACTCAGTATTGTAGTCCTGAAAAACATTCCTCCGAGACTTTATAAAACACTTTTTTAATCTGGAAGAAATTATTTCTCCTAGCATCTCTGTAAGCAACTCATTTATCCACCCATTGGATAGATGAAGTTGTGTTCAAAGAAGGAATTCTGAGCCTGATACAAGCTCCCAGGCAATTT
>NW_007768189.1:5729-6116 GCF_000696425.1 Galeopterus variegatus | reverse complement strand
TCAAAAATTGGTTGGCTGTAAGTGTGTGGGTTTATTTCAGGGCTCTCTATTCTACTCCATTGGTCTATTTGTCTGTTTTAATTCCAGTGTCATGCTGTTTTGGTTACTATAGCTTTATAGTATATTTTAAAATCAGGAAGTGTAATGACTACAACTTTGTTCTTTTTGTTCAAGATTGCTTTTGCTATACAGTATCTTTTGTTGTTACATACAAATGTTAAGATTTTTCTGTTTTTGTTTTCTTTCTTTTGATTCCTGTGGAAAATGTCATAAGTATTTTGATAAGGATTACATTGAATGTGTAGATTGTTTTGAGTAATGTGAACATTTTGATGATGTTAATTCTTCCAACCCATGAACATACTATAATTATCATTTATTTCTGTC
>NW_007768189.1:0-518 GCF_000696425.1 Galeopterus variegatus | reverse complement strand
AGTTCCTTTGCCCATTTTTTAATTGAATTATTTGTTTCTTTGCCATTGAATCTTTTAAGTTGCTTATTTATTCTGATATTTACCCTTGTCTGATGTGTGGTTGGCAAACACTTTTTCTCATTCTATTGGTCATCTCTTCACTTTGTTGACAGTGCTACTTGCTGTGCAGAGCTTTTTAGTTTGATGTTGTCCCATTTGTCTGAATTTGCATTAGTTGCCTGTGCCTTTGTAGTCTTGCTTTAAAAATTTCTGCCCATTCCCATTTCATGTAGCATTTCCCCTATATTCTTCTGGTAGTTTTATATTTGGGGTCTTAAATTTAGTCTTTGACACATTTTGAGTTGATTATGGTGAAAAATAGGGATCTAGTTTCAATCTTCTGCATGTGGGTATCCAGTTTGCTCATTGTCATTTATTGAAGAGCCTGTCCTTTCCCTGTGTATTTTTGACACTACCATCAAAAATTGGTTGGCTGTAAGTGTGTGGGTTTATTTCAGGGCTCTCTATTCTACTCCATT
>NW_007768188.1:5592-6116 GCF_000696425.1 Galeopterus variegatus | reverse complement strand
TTTTTTTTTTTACAGAGGAGAAAAGTGCATGATTCTCATTGGCGTGTACATTCCTTGCACATGGATCAAAAGAAACTGCAGTAAGTCTACCTGGTGTTAAGGTGGGCCTGCATCTGCTAACATGACATACAATTTTCATCACTAAAAAATAAATACTACTGCAAAACAAACAAAATCGTAAAAGGACATTCAAAGTTGTAACATCTGAGAAAAAGCTACTTCACACAGAACTGAGAGTAAAAAATTAAAACAAGTAAGGCAAACACCTGTTTACCTTGGTATACAAATTTTGGTGAAAAGCAGGATCATTAAACCTGTCTACATTCTTCAGCCATCAGAGGTGGTATCAAGAAGGGAAAAAGGTTTCCAAGCACAGGGAAAAACTGCTCTCTGGTGCAAACTGTGTCCTACGACCCTTTAAGTGACTTTGATGCTGTGCATATGCTTTCGTTTCTTGCAGATCAAGGTTTATCTGCCCACGATGCCCGTGAAGTCTGGACGTCCAGTGATATTGGGCTTCCTTT
>NW_007768188.1:3160-3620 GCF_000696425.1 Galeopterus variegatus | reverse complement strand
ATAGATTCCGTTCTCAAATGTCTTCAAGTGCTTGTGGGTTTTTGTCATGGTGCTTTAGGTGCGATTGCAAAATAAAGTTTCCAATAACATTTTAATCAGCATCTAACATCTGGCTTGCCTCACCACTCCCAACTTCCCTATGACAAAACTCTCTTATGGTACAGAGACAAAGACAGGCAGAGGAGGGCAAGATGTCAGCATCTACGTCCTGGTCCATCAGGAAACAAACAGTGAGAAAAGACTTGAAAGAGGCAATAAAAGACACTAGAGGGGCTCCCCTCCCCCCTCATCTTTCCTGTTTTCCTGTATTTAGAAAATCCCAAGTGACCTTGCACCGTCTTCTCATGTGTCCCGCCCCGGTCAACACATGCACCCGCGCCTGTGCCAGCCGCGGCCACGGGACGCTGCACGTGAAGCCGTCCTGCTCTGTCTACGCTCAAGCGCGTGCTGCCCTGCGACT
>NW_007768188.1:0-216 GCF_000696425.1 Galeopterus variegatus | reverse complement strand
AAACACTGGACCTGCGTCCTTGTGGCCACATGAAGCTCGTTTCCTGCTGCCACCCGGCCTCAGTTTTCTCCGCTACATCACGCTGCCAGGCCGCCGGAACACTTCAGTTCTCAACTCAGCCGACATCAACATCTTTTGTTTCAGGAACCCCTTGGATGGACAGTTGGGGATTTTCTCATTTTCAGCACCAGGGGGTTAAATGATAGCATCTCTTCT
>NW_007768187.1:5812-6116 GCF_000696425.1 Galeopterus variegatus | reverse complement strand
TGTAATTGTGATTATGTCTGTTTAGATATAAACACTACTTAAAATAGAAGATGTATATTTGCTGCTAGGACACCAAGGAACTTTGCAGAAGCTAATTATCTCCTTAGCAACATTCTTAATAAAATCACCTTCTAAATAAATAGAGGCAGTCAATATTTTCTTCTCTCTTCATAGCCATATGAAGTTTAATATGAATTTTGTATTGCTTTCCATTTTCCTTTTGTATACAATGAAATACAAAGAAATAATAGAGAGTAACCAATCACAGAGACCTCTTTAAAGGTATAATTTTCATGTTTTTTTT
>NW_007768187.1:0-343 GCF_000696425.1 Galeopterus variegatus | reverse complement strand
GGGAGCGCCGCCACGCTTCCCAAGCGGCGCACTTATCCAGTGCGCCACCGGGCCGGCCCGTCCCTTAGCTTTTGAAAGGAAATATACATTAGTTTAATCTCAAGTTGCCATTTAAAGATGTAATTTAAGCAGCTCTTTCTTAAGTACTTGATTTCTTTAAAACAGTTCTTTTGTGATAGTATTTTTCAGTGACTCAAGCACTGGTTGTAAAGAAGCAGAGTTCTATATATGCAGACTTCTGTAGTTGTATGATTTGTTTCTATACGGACTGCTCTGATTAGTTGTAATTGTGATTATGTCTGTTTAGATATAAACACTACTTAAAATAGAAGATGTATATTTG
>NW_007768186.1:5833-6117 GCF_000696425.1 Galeopterus variegatus | reverse complement strand
ATACAGCACATCAACAAAATCAAGGATGAAAAATATGATTATTTCAATAGATGCAGATGAAGCATTTGGCAAAATTCAATATCACTTCATGATAAAGACTCTCAACAAATTAGGCATAGAAGTAAAGTATCTCAATTCCAGATAGATCTACTACCATATGACCCAGCTATCCCACTGCTGGAAATATACCCAGAGGAATGGAAACCATCAAGTAGAAGATATACTGTTCTCCAATGTTCATTGCAGCACTATTTACAATAGCTAAGAGTTGGAACCAGCCCAAA
>NW_007768186.1:0-458 GCF_000696425.1 Galeopterus variegatus | reverse complement strand
ATATAAAAGATGAACAGACCAATAATGAGCAAGAAGATTGAAGCAGTAATCAGCAGTCTCCCCAAAAAAGAGAAGTCTAGGACCAGATGGCTTCACTGCTGAATTCTACCAAACCTTTAAAAAAGAATGAATATGAATCCTTCTCAAACTATTCCAAAAAATCAAAACAGAGGCAATTCTCCCAAATTTTTTCTATGAGGCCAGCATCACTTTGATACCAAAGCCAGAGAAAGACACAACAAAAAGAGAAAGCTTGATGAACATACATGCAAAAAATCTTAACAAAATATTAGGAAACAGTATTCAACAGCACATCAAAAAGTTAACACACCATGATCAAGTGGGATTCATCCCAAGGATGCAAGGATGGTTAAACGTATGCAAATCAATAAATACGATACAGCACATCAACAAAATCAAGGATGAAAAATATGATTATTTCAATAGATGCAGATGAA
>NW_007768185.1:5586-6117 GCF_000696425.1 Galeopterus variegatus | reverse complement strand
ATTGTTGTAGCACTGCTTTAAGAATAAATAAAGGTTAATTCTTGATTGGCAGATATACATTAAGTTCCATTTACTGCATCTGAAAGACCATGGTGAGCTTTAGTGAGGAGTAGATAGGAGTTTAACAGATGTAAGTAATGGACTTCACTATGAATAAGATATAAAGCAAACAAAGTTATTTAGAAAATACAAAAGTACTGAGAATATTTGGAAAACAGAAAAAGTCCAATTATCTGAAAATCAGTAGCAGAGCCACTATATTGAAATTTTGATATATACAAGGCATTGTGATATTCCTCCCATATGTGTGGGCTTGATTAGACTGAGGGATGCCCAGACAGCTGTTCAACATTTTTTTCTGGGTATGTCTGTAAGAATTTCTCCAGAAGAGATTAATATTTGAATCAACAGACTGAGTAAAGATTACCCTCATCAAAGTGCGTGAGCATCATTCAATCAGTTGAGGGCTGAAATAGAACAAACAGGCAAAGAAAGGGTGAATTTACTCTTCTGTTTGAGCTGCTATTAAAT
>NW_007768185.1:0-430 GCF_000696425.1 Galeopterus variegatus | reverse complement strand
GTATTAGTCCATTTCTGTTACTTACAACAAAATAGATGGAACTAGGTAATTTGTAAGAAAATAAAATTTGTTGCTTACAGTTTTGGAGACTGGGAAGTTCAAAGTCCAGGGAACACATCTGGTGAGGGTGCTCTTTGGTGGTGGCTTTACAGCAATGTAGGGGTCTCACATGGCAGAAGATAGCAGAACAGAGAGAGAGATAGTTCCCCATTTCCTCTCCTTTTAAAGTCCTCAGAACCATGCCCATGATCACCATTAAACTTCAAGGTTCCACCTTTCAATTATCGTAGTATGATTTCCCACCCTCAACAGTTACAATGGGGGTCAAGCTTCTAAAACATAAAACTTGGGGAGCAAAATTCAATCCTTACCATTGATCATGTTGCATCTTAAGAACAAATAAGCAAGACAGCTTCCCCATAGTTTTCAT
>NW_007768184.1:5610-6117 GCF_000696425.1 Galeopterus variegatus | reverse complement strand
GGGCCCCAGCCTCTGCTCCCTGGCCATGCTGGCCCACATAGGCGCAGCTCTTCCTAGTTCACTGATGGTTGGAAGAACTCAGTTCCTTGCTGTTGTAAGACTATGAGCCCCGCTTTCTTGCTGGCTGTTGGCCTAGGGCCATCGTCAGCTCCTGGAGGACACCCACCATCCCCTGCCAAGTGGTCCTCTCCTCCACATGGCACTTTACTTCTTCCAAGCCAGCAGGAGAGCATCTCCCTTCAGCCTGCTAAGACAGAATTTTATATAGAGGTGATATGCCATCCTATTCCCAGGTCTTGCCCACCCCCAAGGGGAGGGGATTATACAGGGCATGTACACCAGGGGGCGGGAATCTTGCGGGCCCTTTTAGAACTCTGCCTGCTGCAGGGGGGTATCCTGATAGGAATTTGGGGTCAAAGAAAGGATTTCTGTAGGTGCTCTCATGTCCCCTGAGAGAGAATGGAGTAACTGGTCGTCACTCTGACTGACAGGCACAGAGCGCTGTGG
>NW_007768184.1:0-210 GCF_000696425.1 Galeopterus variegatus | reverse complement strand
AACCAGGCACACCACACCAGTGCCTCGGGGCCCTGCCCTGCAGCAGGGGCGGGTCCCTTCTGAGCAGCTCCTCCTCCTCTGGCTCCTCGTCCATCCACACATGGGCCCCAGCCTCTGCTCCCTGGCCATGCTGGCCCACATAGGCGCAGCTCTTCCTAGTTCACTGATGGTTGGAAGAACTCAGTTCCTTGCTGTTGTAAGACTATGAGC
>NW_007768183.1:5823-6117 GCF_000696425.1 Galeopterus variegatus | reverse complement strand
AAGATTGAAATCATATTAAGTATTTTAGTTGACCACAATAGAGCTAAAATAGAAACCAGTAACAAAAAGAAAGCTGGAAAATTCACAAATATCTGGAAATTAAACAACAACACAACCTTGAACACCATTGGGTCAAAGAAGAAATAAAAAATATATATATAAAGTCCCTGGAGACAAACAAAAACAAAAACACCACATACTAAAACTTTTGGGATATAACAAAAGCAGTACTATTATTACTCCTCTCAGGCTGCTATAATAAAATTCTGTAAACTGCATGGCTTATAAACAAAA
>NW_007768183.1:0-334 GCF_000696425.1 Galeopterus variegatus | reverse complement strand
GTTTTTTGAAAAGATGAATAAAATTGACAATCCATTAGCATGGCTAACTAAAAAAAGAAGAGGAAAGACCCAAATAACAAAAATTAGAAATAAAAAAGGTGATATTACAACTGATACCTTAGAAATACAAGAAATCATTAGTGACTACTATAAACAACTATATGCCAACAAATTTGAAAATCTGCAGGAAATGGATGAATTTCTGGATGCACGCAAACTACCAAAACTGAGCCAAGAGGATGTAGAAAATCTGAATAGACCAATAATAATAAAAGAGATCGAAGCTGTTATCAGAAGGCTCCCAACAAAGAAAAACCTAGGACCAGATGGGTTC
>NW_007768182.1:5759-6117 GCF_000696425.1 Galeopterus variegatus | reverse complement strand
AAAAAGGAAATCCTGCCCCGGACACCTCGCACTCGACTGTCCCCAGATTATCTTCACCCCACGCCTCACATTCCTGCTCCTGTTGTCATTTGCAACAACATGGATGGAACTGGAAGACTTTATGCTGAGAGAATAAGTCATCACAGAAAGACACACACTGCATGCTCGTGCTTACGTGAGGTGTCTAAAGCAGTCAAATTCAAGGAACCAAGAGTGGGGTGGTGGTTGGCAGGGGCTGGGGGAGAGACAAACAGCAAGGCTCCACTAAGTGTGCATGCATGGCTGCAGTCGTGTGAAATGAGACCTTCTGGAGATCTGCCACACAAACTGTGCTGATGCTTCACAGTAACGCACCATG
>NW_007768182.1:0-206 GCF_000696425.1 Galeopterus variegatus | reverse complement strand
ATGCCAAGGCACAGAATCAGTGAGACCAGAGCCTGGCAAATGTTCAGATCAGGCACCGTAGAGAGAACAGGGCCATGGTGATTCCTTGTGGAGCGGTGACTCAATGATTTTAAGTGCCAATTGCCCCCCAATCCCTCCTTCACCCCCCCATACATCCAGGTCTGGATGGACTGTTGCCGACGAGGCCATGCTGATGAGCTGCACTT
>NW_007768181.1:5855-6117 GCF_000696425.1 Galeopterus variegatus | reverse complement strand
TTTCTTGGGTTGTTGTCATAATCTAAATCATAGCATATGTCAGCACATTTAAGGCTGTGTTATATTAATTGATTTACTTGTTCATTTACATTTTCACATTTAAGCTTTATTAGGGCATTATCTGCAGTATCCAATAAATAATTGTCAAAGCAATAAATAAATGAGAGAATACAGATAACATCTTTGTTCTCGTATTGTCTCATATTCACAAAAATGGTCCTGAGAATTTTTAATTTTCCTCTGAGTTACTTTATCAAGTAAC
>NW_007768181.1:0-303 GCF_000696425.1 Galeopterus variegatus | reverse complement strand
GTTCTATCCTATCACATTGTTCCATTCATCCCACTTAAACCCCACATTCTAATTGACTGAAGTACTCACAGTTTCTTCTTCATGCAATGAAGTTTCATTATTCCATTCCTTAGCAGATGTTCTGTCCTGTTTTAAAACTTATTTCTTCATATCCAACTACATTATGCCTTTATGTCTTTAAAAAGTGAGCTTAGAGATCACCTGTTCTTGACAATTTTCCCAGGTCATCCCTCCTAATGCATTTTCTTGGGTTGTTGTCATAATCTAAATCATAGCATATGTCAGCACATTTAAGGCTGTGTT
>NW_007768180.1:5807-6117 GCF_000696425.1 Galeopterus variegatus | reverse complement strand
AAACTTATAAATTCACCAAAAGTAGAAAATGAGTTCTTACTGTTTATTTCATCTTTATTGTCTACATTTTCTTTTTCCTTTTATTTTTTCTTCCTTTTCTTCATAATTCTCCCTCTGTATTAGTTTTCTAGGGCTGCAGTAACAAAGCATCACAACTGTGTGGCTTAAACAACAGAAACGCATTGTCTGAGATGGGCGTCTGAGATGGGAGTGCGGGCAGGGTTGGTTCCTGCTGAGGGTGCCAAGGGGCTCTGATCCAGGCCTCCTCCAGCTTCCTGGCAGTCTTTGGTGTTCTCTGGCTTGTTGACAC
>NW_007768180.1:0-516 GCF_000696425.1 Galeopterus variegatus | reverse complement strand
TTTTTTTTTATAATTTCCACAGGAATTTGGAAGAGGAAAAAATTTTCATTGGATTTTTTTTTTTAACATAAAGGTAACTACTATATAGTACTCCTTTTTGTGTAGCTTTATAAGAAATGTATACATTACATTATATTCTTACGTATAATATTTAATTGTTGCATACTGATCAAATGATGCTAACTTACCTTGTACCTACTGTGGATATTGAAGCTCTTTTTCTTTTTGTTAATAAAGCTAAAATGAACATCTTTTTGCATCGAAAATTGTATGCATTACAGATTAACTCCCTGGAAGTAGGAGTGTGGGTTCAATGAGTACAAAATCTTAGCAGCTCTTAAACTATATCTGCAATTAAAAAAATAAAGTTTATAAACAACATCATTCCCAGCAGCAGTACATGAGGTTTCCTGTTTTTTCCTACTTTGTCAACACTGAACAGTTACATCCTTAAAAAACTTATAAATTCACCAAAAGTAGAAAATGAGTTCTTACTGTTTATTTCATCTTTATTGT
>NW_007768179.1:5782-6117 GCF_000696425.1 Galeopterus variegatus | reverse complement strand
ATATTTTTTAACTTCATACTGTGTATAAGGTACAGTGATATATATTTTAGAAGTCCGAGTTGAGTATAAGAAATTCTATTTTCACTGTTATAAAGAAATAGACACTTCTTACTAAAAACAATTATGAATGCTTTATAAAGAATTGTCTATTTGCTTATTTATTCATTAGGATGGCTTGCGTTTTTGTTCTGTGAAATGAACTGTATTTTATTAATATTATTATTTATTTTTGATGCTCAGTGTATATCGGATTTGTTTAGTGGGACCCTCTTAAATCTAACTATGTCCTTTTGATTTGTCTTTATCATTCTTTGATTACTTTATTATTGAAGACA
>NW_007768179.1:0-202 GCF_000696425.1 Galeopterus variegatus | reverse complement strand
TAATAAAAATATATAGTTTGGATAAATTGTTTCCATATTTATTGAAAAATGTATAATAGTATGTTGTGTCAAAAATAAGACTATGAAGTGATAGTAATACCATTTGCTTTCCTTACTATGTTTCATTCCTAGACTTCACAGATATTTTTTAACTTCATACTGTGTATAAGGTACAGTGATATATATTTTAGAAGTCCGAGTT
>NW_007768178.1:5712-6117 GCF_000696425.1 Galeopterus variegatus | reverse complement strand
GAAAGAGGACTGAGAGGTTGCAACAACATTGAAGAAAATTTGGTCCCCTTCTAGTTAGTGGAAAACACTGTCTTTCCTCTGTCCATTACAATTGCTTGTTTGACCTATGACCTATATGTTTTATTATTAGATTTTGCTCATGAGGGAACTCTACGAGTATACCATGAGTATATTTTTGAGTTATTTAATTTCACTTCCTTTTTCTTTCGCAACACTTTTACTATTGGTAATACCGTATCAAAATTTCCCCTTTTTCTCTTTGCATTTCTCTTTTTCAGAAAGTTAAATAAGGATGCCACATTTCACAAACTTTTAGAAAATCTTCTGGAGATTTCAGGAGAAAAATAAGTCCTTCCATTCCTGTGTGAATAATTTTGAAAATGACTCCTTAAAAATAGTATCAGA
>NW_007768178.1:0-460 GCF_000696425.1 Galeopterus variegatus | reverse complement strand
ATAGGAAGGAATGTTTGCTAAGATCAAGCTTGTGTTGATAAGACCACTTAATTGTCTACTGAAATGTCATCTAGCTTGTTTCACTGAAGTTACCAGCCTATACTGTTAAACTATAACCCCACTTATGTCTCTTCCTGTAATTTCCTGGTCTGGAAAATAAATTCAGGAAGAGAACCCCAATTCAGCATTAATTTCCCAAGGCAGGAATGCCTCTCCCTTGAGGGTTCTGGCAGGAGATTAACCACTTCAGGGCCTCTCACTGCTCAGTAGAGATGGGCTCTCAGTAACCCTTTGCATCTCCGTCACCCAGGGGAAGTGGAGTGACAAATCCGTGGGGTGCAAACCAATGCAAAGCAACACATATCTATTTCAGTCAACATTCATTAAACAAAGTGCCTCGAAAGAGGACTGAGAGGTTGCAACAACATTGAAGAAAATTTGGTCCCCTTCTAGTTAGTGG
>NW_007768177.1:5653-6117 GCF_000696425.1 Galeopterus variegatus | reverse complement strand
GGGTGAGAAAGAGTATCGGATTTCGCATGAGCTACCATATCCGAGGCAGGCATGTGGGAAATATGAATCATGCTGCCAAGAAGGGTGATGAGGAAAGAGCACAGTAGATTCATAGATGTGGAGTAGGGGAAGTGGATGACAGAGTGGAACGAGAAGAACCCGGTGGAGCCAGTGCCAAGCCTAGGAAAAAACTGATCTGTTGCCGTGGCAAGAAAAAGCCTGTGAGATCCAACTTTAAGTCTGCATACTGACTGCTGACATCACTCAGCAATCACTGGTCTCCCTAGAGACCTGGCCGAGCCCCTGGAGACCGGCCGCGCACTCTCAGAACCGTTGGGTGACAGGGCTGCAAGCGCATGTGCACTTGTGATTAGAGGTGCTTCTTGATGACAGTTCAGAAAGTCTGGCTTTGGAGTAGTGCTGTTGTGGCAGATAGCTTGGCTTCTACATAAGGGTATCGAGTA
>NW_007768177.1:0-228 GCF_000696425.1 Galeopterus variegatus | reverse complement strand
AGACAGAATCGGCTTTCGGCTGAGCTACTAGATCAGACTCGCACATCTGTCAAAGATTCATCCAGCAGATAAAAAGGGTGATGTGGAAAGAGTACAGCAGAAACTTCCTTGTGGAGTAGGTTTCGGATAGCTCCACCAGGCTGCAGGTGGTAAGCGGGGACGCGGTTTGGGTGAGAAAGAGTATCGGATTTCGCATGAGCTACCATATCCGAGGCAGGCATGTGGGAA
>NW_007768176.1:5790-6117 GCF_000696425.1 Galeopterus variegatus | reverse complement strand
GCTTGCATTGGCTGAACCTATAAAGTAATGCACCGGCCCATGTTGTGCCATTATAAAATCTGAAAGCAAAAATTGTTCGGGGCTACACTTCCTGCATTGGTATGTGTGGCCCCGGCTGCCGGTAAATAAATTTTTCCTTTTTATCCATCTCTAGTGGGGTACGTTCTGTTTCTTTCCCGACGACCATAACAGTTGGGGGCTCGTCTGGGATCCTCTTTTTACCCCGTTGAGACTGACCCTAAGGTCCATAGGACCACCTGAACCTTTAGGGGGGAATTCCTGAGAAGACGTTCCTCAGCCCCGGAGGTAAAGGATTTTTAGCGGCCT
>NW_007768176.1:0-420 GCF_000696425.1 Galeopterus variegatus | reverse complement strand
AAACAGGCTAGCTTTCTAAGACCCCTCCTCAAGTAACCACACTTCCTGCCCTTATACCCAGATGTGATAAAGACCCTTACCCAAAAGCTTCTTCAATACATGTTTTGTGAGAAGTTTTATGCTGTGGGAAAACTTGCGTATTTCAGCCTCTGTAAGCCAGCTGTGCTCGCTTTTGCAGAACATCCTGTGTGCCTAATAGGATGTCACTAGCTGCCAGCTAAAGTTAACATAGGTAACACCATATTATATAAAAAAACATCCATTTTGTTTTATTTAAAGAAGTAATAATAAGAGGAAGGGACGGGTGGAAAACCCCTGCTAAAAGCTAACCGCAAAATTAGCTTATGTACTCGAGGCTCGCTTGCATTGGCTGAACCTATAAAGTAATGCACCGGCCCATGTTGTGCCATTATAAAATCT
>NW_007768175.1:5704-6117 GCF_000696425.1 Galeopterus variegatus | reverse complement strand
TACAATGTATGACAATACCCATTTTCTTTCTCTTTTTTTTTGCATAGTACATTTTTTATTGATTATGAATATTCATGAGATACAAAGCTGATTGTCACCACTCGTGCCCCAGATGTGATGACAGGATCCATACTGGCAACTGGCAACATGCCCATCACTACAAATTGCAATTATACCCTGTGTCCCCCACCCAATTATCCCTGACCTCCCTCCCCATCCCCCTTTCCCCTACTCCACTTTGTATCCCTAGGTTTGCTTGCTTCCTCTGGAAGTTCAACGCACCACTGTGGTCTTTCTTTCCTTCTTTCTTTCTCTCTTAGCTTCCACTTATGAGTGACTACATGTGGTATTTACCCTTCTGTGCTTTGTTTATTTCACTCAACATAAGTTTCTCCAAGCTCATCCATGTTGTT
>NW_007768175.1:0-367 GCF_000696425.1 Galeopterus variegatus | reverse complement strand
GCAATTTAAAAAATGTCTAAGAAGTACTGTTCCCTCCTCTTATCAAATGAGGGTTACTACCTACTTCAAAGACAGATACTACCTACTTCAAAGGGTAGTACAAGTTATAAAGTAGTTCTTGCAATTAAAGATGTTCATTGGGTAACTATTCCATCAATCACAAATATTGGCATACTATTTCCATTACTTCCTTGAAAAAATTCCTAGACATAAATTGCTCAGTGCAAGTGTTTACAAATCTCTTAATTTTATATACAACAATTGCCAAAAGGGTCTCCAGAAATATATAACAATTTCACTTTTAAGTACAATGTATGACAATACCCATTTTCTTTCTCTTTTTTTTTGCATAGTACATTTTTTATTG
>NW_007768174.1:5755-6117 GCF_000696425.1 Galeopterus variegatus | reverse complement strand
TCTACCTTTCTGGGTTGTCTTTTAAAGAATATGTAGTCCCATGATCAGCCCATTCAACCAGTGTAGGGAAACAAATTAGCCAGTAATGGAAATTTTTGAATCCTTGTATCACCAATGCTTGAAGCAATTGAAAAGACGGGGGCTGAAGACTTATTTGGGAACAAGAGTCTTATTTTAAGTCTTCACTAGACTACACCAAGGAATTCCACTGGGAACACATAAAAAGGACTGTCCCAATCCTACCAATAAGAGAGTCTCAAAAAAGTCATGTGGCTGATGAGCCCACAGCCTTAAAACTAGTCTGTCCCACCAATGTGTTATGTCCCACAACCCCAGGGCAATCCTCAAACACCAGCAAACAT
>NW_007768174.1:0-517 GCF_000696425.1 Galeopterus variegatus | reverse complement strand
CACACACACACACACACACACACACACAAAACAATGACAACACACCACTCACATAGAAAAAATGCTTTCTTTTAAATACTGCCCATAGGTAAAAGGTGAAGCATTCAAGTTCCATTGTACAGTCAATCAACGAATGCTAGTTCCTAACAATGAATGAGAGGCAAGATTTTATGTCAATGGAATTGAGTGAGGCACATCCCACCTTTAATCACATGCTTTGAGGAATCCCAGAACATATGGAAGCTTTGCAGAACAAAACCTCACCTTGAGCTCAATTAATCACCTGACCAATTCTCTAATTCTCCCCCCACAGCTCAGATCACTAATAGATGATAACATTTCCTGATAAATCTCCTGGATGCATGCAGCATCCTCAATTGACTTGCTACTAGAGAGAACACTCTGAGCTAGTAACATCTATCACCAATTATTGGTAACTTACCCTTAATCTGGTCCTCTACCTTTCTGGGTTGTCTTTTAAAGAATATGTAGTCCCATGATCAGCCCATTCAACCAG
>NW_007768173.1:5446-6117 GCF_000696425.1 Galeopterus variegatus | reverse complement strand
TCTTTTCTGAGAATTAAGAAAAAGGTTTGTTTCCTTTCTTTCTTTTTTTTTTTTTTTTTGTACTTTGTGGTTTTGTTTCCTACTCAGAAAACCACAGAGCTCCAAAGAAGGGTGAGCTGATTGATAGGGTGGTTAAGCTGCTGCTGCTGCTTGTCTGCTCAGACATGAGCAGCCTCCCTGGGGCAAGTCCCTGTTCTATCCTGCCCCACTATTACAAAGAGTGGTGTGGTAAACATCACCGTTCAGACATTTTAAGTATGCATCTGTGCAAATACTTCTGTAGGATAAATTCCTAGGAATCATTAGATCAAAGGGTATATGCATTTTATATTTTGATAGTTATAATGAAATTGCCACCAGCAATGTTTGAGAGTGCCTGTCTTCTCATATTCTCTCCAATACCATATATAGAGCTTCTAAATCTTTGCCAAACTTATAGGTAAAAATATGTTCTTTTAATTTACATTTACTCTGTCAACAAAGTTGAGCTTTTTGCATAAGTTTATCAGTTTATTAGTTTATTGCCTCATTTGTGAAATGACATTGTATTCTCTGCTCATTCATCTTTTGGGTTATATTTTGTTTATATTTATGCTTTTTAAAATCAGCTTATCAATATTATGGATAGCTACTTTTAATCTCATATGTGTTGTAAATATTTCCCACCTGTT
>NW_007768173.1:0-206 GCF_000696425.1 Galeopterus variegatus | reverse complement strand
AGGCCAAGACTAAGCAGGCTTTCTTTTAGCTCACCCAGTGAAGATGTGGCCTTTCACAGGGCCTGGCTTGGTATGAGAGTTTCCAGTCTGATCCTTACCTTGCCAGCAGGCATTCAGGGGCCAGACTACATGCAGAGGCCAGACCATTGCCTAAATGTATAGAGAACAAGATAATTACACTTGCCTTTTAAAAAGATCACCGTGGT
>NW_007768172.1:5871-6117 GCF_000696425.1 Galeopterus variegatus | reverse complement strand
CTCTGAGCTCGTTGACTCATTCAAATCTCCCTGTTTCAAGCACATGTAGCCCCAGGACCCTGGTCTCCACGGCACTGGTCATTGCAGCAATTTCACTGCTTGTCTGCAGTTATTTGACAAAGAATGTTCCTGCCCTCATGCTCTCCTCACATTGATCAATAGGTATTTATCAAGCATCTACTGTGCATCATCCAAGGTACTGCAGGGACAGTGGAGAACAAGCCAGATAAGGTCCTACCCATATGG
>NW_007768172.1:0-590 GCF_000696425.1 Galeopterus variegatus | reverse complement strand
CTGCTGATTCTCATGCACACCTGAGTCGAGAACTACTGCGATCAATGCAATTGTGTGCTTGTTACCACTCACCTGCAATTCCCGGGTGTCCTGATTACAAGCACAGAAGTTTTCTGGAACAGGGTGAGAATATCTGTCACCAGAAAAGCATGTGGCCTATCATAAGTTGGTATTCTTCCTAATGGCTTGAAAACATGAGCACAGGCCTTGGGTTAGAGAGACCGAAGTGCGAATTCCAGTCCCTCCACTTACTTGCTTAGCTCTGTGACCTTGGACATGCGGCTCACCTCTATGAGTCGCCTTCCTCATGTTTAAAATGGCGATAAACAACTTCCACCTACCAGTGTTGCTGGAATAGTCTGACGAGGTGCCTTATGCAAAGCACATTTCAGGTGCTCAGGGAAAACAGTTGAAAAACAAAACAGGAAATGCACTGTCTCCCTGTGCCTCCTCCACTCCCACAGGTGCACTGGGGGTGGAATCCGTGTGTCCTGGTCAGGACATTGCAAGTCCTGGCCATCTAGAGAGGCAGAGACCCTCCCTGCAAGGCTGATGAAACACCAACCACCCTTGCAAGAGCAGCAGGGAGC
>NW_007768171.1:0-6117 GCF_000696425.1 Galeopterus variegatus | reverse complement strand
AGGATAATGATAATAATTCAGATGTCCTAATCATGGGGGATTCTATGCATATTCTACAGAATACAGTGGGGCTTCCAGGATGACTAAGGAAAGGTGAAGTTGAGGCAAAGTTTTCTTCTCCAGCTGAACTTTTTGCTGCCTCAGGAGTCAGTGGTTGATTGCTAACGTAATTAATTTAGTGCAATCACACTTAGTGTAATTATCTTCCCCCCTTTCAAGATACAAAGGACTATTTTATTTGGTGTCTATTTTTCCTCTGCATTTTTTTATCACATATGTATCAAATACAATCAACTATAATTTGATACTTGTTATTCTCAAGTATTTGAGAAGTTTTAACATGTACATAAGTTTCAATGCTATTATTTTCATCATGTGATATATATAGAGCAGTGTATGTATAAATCAATGTATATTTGTGTATATATATTGATATCAGCATGTGTGTATGTGTGTGTGTATGTCAATATACTGCTTGTTTAATTCCACATCTTGAAATACTTCTGGGTGGGAATTGGTCCAGAAATCAGATGAAACTAAGTCCCTTGCCTTTTTTTTCCCGGGTGCCCCCTGCTTTGTTATCCTACTTTTGGACCTACAACAGGAACCTGCAAAATTTTTTCCCTTATTTGTGTCTGGGTCCCCAGTACAGCTACAACCACTAATATTTCTTATTGAGGCTCTGATGAGTGGCAGGAGAGAGAAATCATTTCAGCCAGTAAGATCTAACCACACCCAGCTGAAGGGCTTATAAAAGGCAGGTCCAGCAGCCCAACCAGCTCTTTGAATCTGGACATGTCAGAGGGAGAACCTTTCACCTGAGCTTAAAGGTGGGATTGGGAACTGAAGTCCCAGACTCCACAGCCCCTTCGTCCAGTGCCCCACTGACCAGCCCCCTTTCCAACCGATCTTCTTTAAATAAATGGGATCGGATGGAGAGGAGAAACCATTTGATGGAAAAGGCAAGACACTCTTTTCTCATTTCACTGAAAGCTGCAATGAATGTAAGGTATAAACTTGGCCTATTCATAAGGAAGATGGAAAGAAGGAGAGAATCAGGGATATTCACTTCTGGGTCTTTGGTAAGGTTTCAGTTAGAGATTAGAGGTGGGAAATAGCTCATAGCTCTCAGGTAGCTTTGAGGAGTATGGCAATGATCTCTTGGGACCATATTCTCTCTGTTCACTCTCCACACTGGCTGAACATCCTTGGCTGAAAGAATGACCCACAAATGTGGGTCGGGGATAGACTTGGGGCCCAGTGTACCTAGGGGGAGGCCATTCACCTAAGCTTCCTTTTTCTCTAGAATCAAAGCACAGTCCAAATGAGGAGGAGAATTCTAAGGGAACTAAGCTAAGATCTAGAAATAGCATTGCTAGATCAGGTAAGAATTGACTCTTCCAAAGTGAAGAGGGACAGGGGATGTGTAAACACCATCTCCCTGGAGCAGGGAACTGGGACCTGTTTGGTATACAGGGCCCTAAAGATGGTGGACTCTGGGAAACAGGGGAGAACCAAGTTTTGGTTTCAACCTCAGCTCCTTGTGTGTCTAGGATGAACCAGGGTTTATAGGGTGTCCATTTGGAGGCATTTCACTCTCATTTTATCCACAGAATCAGAGTCCAGGTCAGATGGGGAGATAGGGGAGTCCAGGGAAAAGAAAATCAGTTTCAAGGATAGCTACCAAGTTAGAGCAGGTATGATCTTTCTTTTCATCCTAAGGGGCAGACAAGCAGATAACTTACAGGAGGTTGGGCAGGAAGAAGGTTTCTCAATGGATGAGAGGGTTTTGGCAATGCTGGGATCCAGAGAGCACTTGAGGACCAAGGATTGGTGGAGCCTCCCTTTATTACATAGGCTTATGGGATAGGGGAGAAAGAAGAGAGAAATGTCAGGTTTACCCGAAGGCTGAGATTCTGGAATGAGGCTCTGTGGGTACTTTTTTCTCAAGTCTCTCAACCACATGCTTTCTTTGCAAGCAACTGTCTAGGAGATGAGTGCAGTGTGACTTTGGAAAAGAAGGGAAAACCCTCCATTGCTGAGCACAGCAGCAAAATACAGCAAACCCACTGTGCTCACCATAATGGACCTCTGAGGGCCCACTCTGGCACAGCAGACAGTCCAGATCCAGATTGTCAGGAGACCATCCACTACCATTTCAGAAAAGCCTGCTGACCTCCCCACACACTATTTCTGAGGCCATTTATTGAGACATTGCCCAGGTGCTGACTCAGCAGGTACTTTCCCCCCTGACCTGGGAGCAGCTGAGCTTTCACAGCTCCAGGGACTTCTGTGTATTGTGGTGCAGACCTTCTACCCATGGCCACCCAAGTGGCATGTGTCTTTCCTGCTGAGGACTGGCTCATCCCAGCCCCACTGCCTGGTCCCTGAGACCCATCTGCTAAGGAAGGAGAAGCTCAGAGCTCCTCCCTACCCTATTCAGCAGAGAAGGCTGCCCTGGGAGCTAGAATAAAAACCTGCTATTCCTCAGAATCTCCCAGATGACAATCAAGGACAATTTTAGATACACTGTGTGAATAAATGACAGAAACTGAGGCAGTCATAGAAAAAGAACAATCTTCTCATAATTATGAACTCAGTGTTTTGTTGGGAACCAAGATTACAATTTTTTTCTAAAGATAATTTGTTATACATACATGTAGGGTACAAAGTTGATTTTCAATCGTTGTGTACAATGTGTGATGTCTAGATCAGGATAGTTAGCTTATTCATCATTACAATATGAATCATTCTTTATGTTTGTTAACCAATTCCTCATTGACCTCCTCTCTCTCCCCTCTGCCCCTTTCCACCTCTACTAACCACGGTTCGTTTCTCTGTTTCTAAAAGCTATTTTATGTTAGACACTTGATGTTTTTTGAATGTCTTATGGCATGCATGTATTTCTTTATAATCAGAAAAATATTAGGGTGTAATCATTCATATGTTGTATATTTTAAAGTGTAGCAAAATAAATATAAATATTTGTATCCTCCCCCTTTAATTCATAAAAGATTGTAGCTTTTTACTCTCCCATGCCCAGTCCATGGAGAATTGTTGTCCACAGACCTTTAATCACTTTCTCTATTAAGAAATGTTCATATTTTTTCAGTTTGGTGAAATCACCATTCCATTGTTATTGTTTTTTCTTTCCCTTAAATAAAAACTAACTATATTAGTCCATTTCTGTTGCTTACAATGAAATACTTGGAACTGGGTAATTTATAAAAGAACAAAATTTATTGCTTTCAGTTTCAGTGGCTGGAAAGTCCAAAGTCCAGGGAACACATCTGGTAAGGGTCTTCTTAGGTAGTGGCTTACAGCAATGCAGGGGTCTCACATGGCAGAAAACGGAGGAGCAGAGAGAGGCTCTCATGTGCTCTCCCTTTAAAGCCCTCAGAATCTCACCCCTGACCACCATTATTAATCCATTCATTAGGGTGTGGTCCTCAGAAAATAATCATCTCTTCAAGGCCCCACCTTTCAATTACCATAATAGGATTTCCCATCCTCTCAACACTGTCACAGTGGGGGTCAAGTTTTGTGGGGACACTCAATCCAAGGCACTAAGTCATGGTATAGTAAATGTGTATTGATCATATTTATTTATCTTCAGCTGGCTCATATTATTTGCCTAATTTTAAACTTTCTTCTATTTTATAGGTTTCAATTGATCCTATTTTAATTTTAGGATATTAAATCTAATATAGATATTTCCATTTGTTTCATATTACTCTATTTTATTTTATATCTTTTCCATTTACATTTTATTTTTTATTTTAAAAAATATTTATTATTTATGACAGTTTTTTATTGAAACAAATTTGATTATATATATTTGTGGGGTACAGTATTGAATGTCAATACATGTGTACAGTATGTGGTGATCAAATCAGGATAATTAGTATACCCATGTTTACAAGATAATCAACCTTTGTGACCCCTAATAATTTCTTGCTGAACCCCCTTTCACTTCCCCTTTCCCACCTCTAATAACCACAGTTCTGTGCTCTTTTTTTTTTTGAAAGTTCAATGTATGATTGTGATAGTTTCTTTCTTTCTTTTGTTTGTCTCTTTGTTTTAGCTCCAAGTTATGAGTGAGGACATGCAGTATATCTCTTTCTCTGCCTGGCTTGTTTTACCTAACGTAATTGTCTCTAAGTCTATCCATGTTGTGCAAATGGAAGAATTTCATTTTTTTGTTTTTAAGGCTTAGCAGTATTCTATTGAGTACATATACCACATTTTCCTTATCCAGTCATCTGTTGATGGACATTTAGGTTGATTCCAATTCTTGACTATTGTAAATAGAGGTGCAGTAAACATGGGATTGCAAGTATCCATTCAACATAATGATTTTCATTCCTTTGGGTACATACCAGCAGTGGGATTGCTGGGTCATATGACAGTTCTATCTGTAGTTGTTTGAGGAAGCTCCATTCTTTTTTTCACAATGGCTGCACTAATTTACACTCCCAACATCAGTGTAGGAGGGTTCCCCTTTCCTCTGCATCCCTGCCAGCATTTGTTATTCTCTGTCTTTTTGATAACTGCCAGTCTAACTGGGGTGAGAGGATATCTCAGTGTGGTTTTCATTTGCATTTCCCTGAAGCCGAGTGATGCTGAGCACTTTTCCACGTGCTCTTGGCTATTTGTAAATGTTTATGTGAGAAATGTCTATTCAGCTCTTTTGCCCATTTTTTAATTGGGTTACTTGTTTTCTTACTGTTGAGTTGTTTTAGTTCTTTGTATAGTCTGGATATTAATCCCTTGTTGGATGCATAGTTTGCAAATATTTTCTCCTATTCTGTAGGTTGCTGTTTCACTCTGTTAATTGTTTCTTTTGCTGTGAAGAAGCTTTTTAATTTGATATAATCACATTTATTTATTTTTTCTTTTGTTGCCTGTGCTTTTAGGGTCTTATTCATAAAGTCTTTGCCCAGTCCTTTATCCTGAAGTGTTTCCCCTATGTTTTCCTTTAGGACTTTTATAGTTATAGGTCTTTTATTTAAGCCTTTAATCAATTTTGAGTTGATTTTGGTATATGGCAAAAGATATGGGTCTAGTTTTATTTTTCTACATAAGGTGATCCAGTTTTCCCAGAACCATTTATTCAAGAGACATTCTTTTCCCTAATGTAAGTTCTTGTTGCCTTTGTCAAAGACAAGTTGGCTGTATGTGGATTGATTTATGGGTTCTCTATTCTGTTCCATTGGTCTGAGTGTCTGTTTTTAATGCCAGTACCATACTGTTTTGGTTACTATAGCTATTTTGTATAGTTTGAGGTCAGGGAGTATTATGATTCCAGCTGTATGTATATATGTATGTATATATGTATGTATGTATGTATGTATGTATGTATGTATGTATGTATGTATGTATGTATGTATGTATGTATGTATGTATGTATGTATGTATGTATGTATGTATGTATGTATGTATGTATGTATGTATGTATGTATGTATGTATGTATGTATGTATGTATGTATGTATGTATGTATGTATGTATGTATGTATGTATGTATGTATGTATGTATGTATGTATGTATGTATGTATGTATGTATGTATGTATGTATGTATGTATGTATGTATGTACTCTGGTAGCTCCACAGGTCTGGGGTCTCCATGGCGGTCCTGTTCTTGTGGCTCCACTAGGCATGGCGCTGTTGGGGTTTCTCTGCTGCAACTCTGACCCCACATTACTGATTGGCATTGCACTAGCGAAGGCTCTCTGCAGTGACTCTGCCTCTGTGACAGATCACTTTCTGTGCCCATAGACTTTTCCATACATCCTTTGAAATTGAGGTGGAGGCTCCCAAGCCTTCACAGCTCTGGCATTCTGTGAGCCTACAGACCTAACACCACATGCATGCTGCCAAGGCTTCTGGCTTGTATCTTCCAAAGCTGCATGACTAGCCACAACTGGGGCCAATTTACCCACAGCTGGAGCAGCCAAAGCAGCTGGAGTGCTGGTACTGGAAGCAGCTTCCTTAGGTGGTACTGGGCAATGAGCTTGTGGAGGGCTCCTCAAGCCTGTCCCCCAAGACCATTTTGTCTCTCTAGGTCTTTGGGCCTGAAATGGAAGGATTGGCCCCAGAGGCTTCTGCAATGCCTT
>NW_007768170.1:5360-6117 GCF_000696425.1 Galeopterus variegatus | reverse complement strand
TAATGAAGAAAATGTCTTTTTTAAAGTGTATTTTTCTTTAAAGCTAAAGTTATTTCTTTCTTAAGGGCAAGACTGGGGACTTAAATCAGCTTTTAAATGCAGTTAAGTCAATGCAGGAGAAGACAGTTACATTTCAACAGGAGAGAGACCAAGTCACGTTGTCCCTGAAACAGAAACAAATGGAAAACAATACCCTGCAGAATGAGGTATACTTTCACTTTAAAGAAATGGTGAATCAAATAATAAGTTTAATAACTATTAAGTAAGAATACTGGAAAGTTTTCAATTCAAATGAATTTATCTCTTATGTGATTTTTCTTAGTCTTTCTCTGATATGTTATAGTAGGACTTTTATCTCCCAGGATGTTTTATATTTTAGGTTTCAAAAATGAAAGCCATGGCATATCTTGGATATAAGAAAAAATTTTTACCCATAAAATATGAAAAAAATGAGATAAACCGAAAACGTGGTCTGTCACAAAGAACCCAGTACTTTTGTGTAGTTCCATTTTCCAGGGAATGAGATCGTACAAAGTAAAGCTTCTAGATGAATATTCAAGATGATTTCAGGAGAATTTTTCCTAGAATAAATATATCTTGCAGTATGAGCAATTAGTATACAATTAATACATTTCAACAATGGGAAAAAGATTTGATAACATAGTGTCTTGTAGCAGGAGGAAAAGGATCATTTTCTAGAAGAAAAATAAAGAAATGTCCTCTACCTAGGTTCAACATTTACGTAACAAAGAATTAC
>NW_007768170.1:0-224 GCF_000696425.1 Galeopterus variegatus | reverse complement strand
AACAAGTAAAGCAGTATACTCTATCACTAGCCAACCTACAGATGGTACTAGAGCAGTTCCAGGAAGGTAAGTTGTATGGCCAGTTTTTCAGGGAAGAAAAATTGTAGTTGTTGGTAATTTTCCCCTATTAGAGTGCCATTTTAGATTAAACATGGGGAAATCATCAAAAGGTTACCCACTTGTAGGGGCAAAAGGTAAGTAGCCATCATCAACTATTTAGACTC
>NW_007768169.1:5740-6117 GCF_000696425.1 Galeopterus variegatus | reverse complement strand
TGTTTCCTCTGAACTCCTCCGCACTTATCCCCATCCTGTGTTATTTTAAAGCAAACCCCAGGCACTATATAATCCATAATTATGTTTATACAAACAACATCATTATTATACCCCCAAATTAATAATTCCTTGGTATCATCAAATATCCAGTCACTGTTCTGATATCCAATTATTTTTAAAAGTTGTGGCTTTGAAAAAGTTATAGTTTGTTTAATTCAGGGTCTAGATAAAGTCCTGCACATTTCATCTGGTTGGTGTGTCTCTTAAGTCTTTTAGTTGACCCTCATTTCAGTCAGTCATTGCCTGTGGAGGAGGTGGGAGGACACAGTGTTCCTGAATTAGCTGAGAACTGTTAGCCAACCCTCAGTGCAGTTGGG
>NW_007768169.1:0-256 GCF_000696425.1 Galeopterus variegatus | reverse complement strand
ATATAAGTGAAACCTTAATATTGTGGGCTGATTTGGCACTGTTTGTTGTTCCTGTTGTACGTTGGACTCCCTCCCTCCCTTTTGTGGGTTTTCTTTCTCTCTCTCTTTAAACTTTTTATTGTGGGAACAGCCACAAATAGAGAGAATGGTATAGTGAACCCTTGTGCACCATCAGTTACCAGCTCATGGCAATCTTGTTTCCTCTGAACTCCTCCGCACTTATCCCCATCCTGTGTTATTTTAAAGCAAACCCCAG
>NW_007768168.1:5666-6117 GCF_000696425.1 Galeopterus variegatus | reverse complement strand
GATGAATCTGGAGAGAATTATGTTAAGTGAAATAAGCCAGAAAAAAAAAGAAATACCACATGGTTTCACTCATAACTGGCTGCTAGGAAGGAAGGGACGGAGGGAGGGAGGGAAGAAGGAAGAAATGAAGGAAAAAAAGGAAAGCCCACAACAATACATTGAACTTTCAGAATTAGAGAACAAACCTAAGGATACTAGAGATGGGGGGAGGAAGGGGGTTTGGGAAGTGATCAGTCAGGTAAAGGGCATAAAGAAATATCACAATTTGCAAGAATGAATATTCTAATAATACATTTTAAAAATTAAGTAATAAAAAACCCTATGGACTCAAGAGTTGGTATTGAATACAGGTAATGCCTCGCCCAGGATATTCTTTCCCCAAAGAAAGTGGCTTCTTTTTTCCTACTGAGAGTGCATGGTGGTGAAGAATAGACACAAATAATACAGTTTG
>NW_007768168.1:0-215 GCF_000696425.1 Galeopterus variegatus | reverse complement strand
TGTTCACTGCAGCTCTGTTTACAACAGCCAAGACATGGAACCAACCTAAGTGTCCATCAACGGATGACTGGATAAGGAGAATGTGGTATAAATACACATTGGAATACTACTCAGCCATAAAAAAGAATGGAATACTGCCATTTGCAGCAACATTGATGAATCTGGAGAGAATTATGTTAAGTGAAATAAGCCAGAAAAAAAAAGAAATACCACAT
>NW_007768167.1:5698-6117 GCF_000696425.1 Galeopterus variegatus | reverse complement strand
CTGAAGGAGAGGAGAGAAGTAAAAGCATTGAAAATCTATTCAATGAAATAATAATGGAAAACTTCCTGAGTATAGGCAGAGACACAAACCTTCAGATCCAGGAGCCCAAAGATCTCCAAACAGATTCAATCCATAAAGTTCCTCTCTGAGACACATTATAGTCAAACTGGCAAAGCTAAACGACAAAGAGAGTATCCTAAAAGCAGCAAGAGAAAAGTGTCAAATCATTTATAAGTGTGCTGTCATCAGACTAACAGCAGACTTCTCAACCGAAATTGTACAAGCAAGAAGAAAATGGGAAGACTTATTCAAAATACTAAAACTGCTAGTCAGGAATACCACATCCAACCAGCCTATTCTTCAGATATAGGGAGAAATAATGTAATTCCCAGAGAGACAAACAAAAACTGCAGGAGTTC
>NW_007768167.1:0-303 GCF_000696425.1 Galeopterus variegatus | reverse complement strand
AATGAATGTAGCAGAACTCCTGGAATGGAAAAAAATCACTCAATGAAATAAGAAACACAGCTAAGAGTTTAAGCAGCAGATTAGAACAAGCTGAAGAAAGAATATCTGAACTCGAAGATGATCTTTATGAAGTAACTCAGGCAGAAAAGGAAAATGAAAAAAAAGAATTAAAAAAAATAAAGAATGTCTAAAGGAGCTAGCAGACAACCTTAACCATATAAATATCCAAATGATGGGTGTTCCTGAAGGAGAGGAGAGAAGTAAAAGCATTGAAAATCTATTCAATGAAATAATAATGGAAAA
>NW_007768166.1:5823-6117 GCF_000696425.1 Galeopterus variegatus | reverse complement strand
CCCTGAAATATATAAAAATAGGATCCCCTGCATTTCTCTCATTCATTCAATAATTCAACACATATTAGTGATCTTCTATTACATTCATATGTCAGTCACTATTCCACGGGCTGAGGATAAAGTAGTAGACAAAGTGGATAAAAATTCCTACCCTCATTTGGCTTATAGTCTAGTGTGGGGAGGCAGAAAATACAGAAAATAAATAAGTAAAATATATAGGATGTGAGACAGTGATGGGCGCTGAGGAGAAAATAGTAATCAGAGAAGTGAGAAATTAAATAGGTCGAGCAGGAC
>NW_007768166.1:0-511 GCF_000696425.1 Galeopterus variegatus | reverse complement strand
GACATAGGGAAGCCCCCAACTTTTGTGAGGTATACTTCCAGGAGCATTAAAATTGAGGGACTGGGCCGGCCCGGTGGTGCACTCAGTAGAGTGCGGCGCTTGGGAGCGCAGTGGCGCTCCTGCCAAGGGTTCGGATCCCATATAGAGACCAGTCCGCTCACTGGTTGAGCGTGGTGCAGCACGACACCGAGGGTTGCGATCCCATTACCGGTCACGAAAAAAGACAAAAAGGAAAAAAAAAAAAATTGAGGGACAGATCCCGCTTTCCCCTAGCTATTCTCTTGACTCCAGTTAGAGCAGGTCTTGGCTGGGGGAAAGGGAAATAGCAAAAGAAAATGGGCTGAATTCCTTGGAGTGGTGATACATTCAGAGTAACAACAGGATAAGAGTAGAGTTAAACTTTTGCTTGCTGGTAGCTGTTAACTTCCCTCCCAGTACCCCTTCTTCCCATAATATAATTATAAGTGGATGTCTAGTTTCTCATCAAGCTGGAAGAGATGACCCAAGGATC
>NW_007768165.1:5766-6117 GCF_000696425.1 Galeopterus variegatus | reverse complement strand
CACCCCCACACTCCTGACTGGGACCTTCCTTATAGGGCTACGCTAGGGGCAAGGGTGAAAAGTTAATAGGAAATAGACTAGCCCTGGCAGGAACTAAAACCAATCTCAAATCAACTCAGTCCCTGCTTCAAGTGATCCTAGATTACTAAAGGGCTGAGGTTCTGGTCAAAAGTAAGTCTCTGGAGGAAGATACCATCCCTAGGCCTCAAATCACCTTGAATTGTCCATATACAATGTCCATCTCTCATGAAAAAGTAATTGAGCCTATGTGATGACAAAACTGCATATTAAAAAAAGCATCAATGGACAGTACCAAGAGCTCCATAGGGGATTCAGATAATGGAGATATTA
>NW_007768165.1:0-220 GCF_000696425.1 Galeopterus variegatus | reverse complement strand
GGATATTGTTTTACACTACTAGATTTGTGGCAAGTTGTTACATAGCAATAGGAAACTAATATTGCCCCTCAAAAAGAAAAAAAATATTTAAGCTCTTCAAACCTTCCTTTCAATGGAGTTTGCGTGTACTTCACTCAATATACATAAATCCATTTTACCCTTTCATGTCTTTGTTTTTCTCACATTAGAAAGTCTTAGCATATAGGGTATATACCTTTCT
>NW_007768164.1:3092-6117 GCF_000696425.1 Galeopterus variegatus | reverse complement strand
GATTTCATAGGTGTTCTTTGGTGGTGTTAGACCTTTACTGGTTAATATCAGAGCTTTCTCTCTCATTTGCAGGTTTTGAGTCTTTGTCTTTCAGTTCTGTCTTGGATTATTATCTACCACCACCACTTAAACTCTGCACTGGAACTAATTTGTTGTCCTTTGGTCAATTCCAAAATTGGGGGAACTTCTTGTGGGAACCAGCACTTGAGCTCTGTGGTTGAGCTAATTTGCTACTAATTTTCCAGGGAAAGCCTTTTGTGTGGCTCAGGTTTTAATTGTTCGCTTTTAATCACTTCTGGGTCTTTTGAAGTCAGCTACACCTGGGCTGTATGGAAATTCTGGCCCAGGACTGACTCTTTGCAGCAAACTGCATCCCTTCCAGTTTTATCACCCTGATCAGTCTTTACTGAATGGGCCTGTGCTGATCAGAAGGCAGATCAGCTGTCCACACTGTGCTCCAATATTTCCCTGGTGGGCAGTCCTTCCACCTTCCCAAGTTCCTGCACTTCAAACACTTCCCACAGGGCAGGCCATGCATTATCCTTTGGGATGACTCACTGGCCTCTGGGTGGCTCCTTCTTCAGTTGGCTGTGGTCCTTTGCTCCTATGTGGGTCCATGGGAACCCTGTTGGTGGTCTCACTGGCCTGGGGGCTGGCATGGTGGGCTCCGAGACCCTCTTCTCCCTGCAGAGTCCAAGCAACTTCATACAAAGGGCACAGCTGCAACTTCAGCTTCTGCTCTGTGTGCTGTAGCTTCTTCCCATCCCCTCATGAACTCTGCAGATCTCGCCTCCTCTTCCCCTGAGCTCCAGTAGTCCCAGGTTGACAGTCTTTGCTTTTTAATAGTTGTAAATTGATTGGTTGTGGGAGTTAGTGATGCTGAGAACCATCTATTCTATCATCTTTGATCCCCCACAGTTAAACTGTTAAAAACCAAATATAAGAACAAATTGAAAGCAGTACCTATATATACATCTAATAATGGTATTGCACTATTTTTTTGGCCAAGTCTTCTGAATTTTGGTTAAATTTAATTCAAAATCATCTGGAAATCTTTAATCAATATATTTAACAAACATAGTATCAAATGTTTTCAATGAAGCAAAGACATGAAATTTATCACTACAAAATAGGGAATCTAAATTTATTAAACATTGAGAATTAAAACAATGTCCAAGATTTAATTTTAAAATTCTACAACTGCATTTTTTATCTCAATTTGGGGGAAGGCTCTTTCCTTGGAACTTCTATTCGTAATTGGATAAATTTATATCTTCTATTGCAACAGAAAAAAGTAGGAAAGCTAGGGGGCTGGGTGGTTAGCTCAGTTGGTTGGAGCGAGGTGTTATAACACCCAGGTCAAGGGTTCTGATCCCCATAGTCTAATGGCTTTTTTTCAAAAAGCAGAATTGGGATGCTCTATAATAGAAGTTCATGGTCTACAGTGCAATAGACAATTGACGCATTTGCTCATACCTTCCATGTTTGGGGAATTTTTTTATTTTTGAGTCCATATGCCTAGAGGCACTTTGAAACTTTTATTTGGAAGTCAGTGAAAAAGCATGAGCCACAGAAAGCCATTTGGCAATTGTACTGGATGCAGTTTATGTGCTCTCCTAGATTCATTCACTCAGTGTTATGGTAAGATAAAAAAATATATTTGGTTTTTGCTCCTAGTTCTTGGCATAAATCTTCAAAAACCCTTGGAATTTCCTGAGAAATAGGTGGGTCTTTTGCTATTCATGATGAGCCCCTAAGGACCACACTGGAGTTTATGCTAATGAGATGACTCATGGGGTGAGGGAGGGCCTAGATAGCTTCAGAATGGGGACTTGTTGCTAGAAAAACAAATGACATGATTAGAAGGTTAAAACTTTCAGTCCCAACTCCAGACTTCTGCAGAGATTGAGTTCAATTACACGGCCCATGATTTCATCAATCATGCCTACATAATAAAACCTAGATAAAAATTCTGGACAGTGAGGCTTGGAGGTCTTCCTGGTCGAGGAACATATCAATGAACTGGGAGGGTGGCACATACTGACTCCACAGGGAGTCCAGCCTAGCCTCTGTTGCCCCCACCTCGGTGAGTTCTGCAGCAGCTCCAGGACCCAGGTCCAAACCTAGCAGACCAATGAAAACTCTGGCTTCCTCAGTGATTACCTGGAGGGTCCAGGTAGCAAAACCCCAGAGGCTCATGGAATAATCTTTGACCAAAGAAGGAACCAACAAAAACGTCACCCATCTTCCCTGACACCGAGGAATTTTGCAAGACACAGTGACTGCTTGCAGTCTGTTTGGAGATATCCTGTATGTCTGAATAACCAGCTGAGTTTTTTTGTGAAATTGTATCTATATCAATAATGCACCACTTTCCTGATTTTCTTCTTTTGTCTTATTTTTGCTTCTCAGAGATTGCACCAGCCCTTAAAGTACTAGCATGCAAACTTCACTTAGGCTCGGTTTTCTAGAGAGCCAGGGATAAGACAGAAGTGTGGCTAGAGAAATTCTGTTGTTAAAGGAAGCTGTGGCTGATGGTCCGGTAATAGCATCTCACGCCTGGTGTCTGCCATGTAAACTTCAGTGCCTGTGCCAACCTCAAGGGCAGGAGGGGCTCTGATGAAGCCATGGGGCAACATATTTTGGCATTGTTACTGGCTTTATAACCCCCAAACATGTTGTCATTCTCTTCCTAGAGATAATTTACAGATAAAAATCCTGTCATATAGAATTTTTAAAAAAAAAATTACAGGTGTTATTAGCCATCAAAACCTTTCTGTTTTGGGGTTATGGGATGTCTTTTCTGCTATTATGTAATGATGGTGATGGTTGATGGCCAGTGTGGTTGTTTTAAAAAATGTCTTTATTTGACAAAGTATTTACGAAAATACTTAGGTATTTTTAAAAATAGAAAAGTATTTATGAAATTCAACATCTTGGAACCACTGGATTTCCCCCTTAGAGGACATGACCCAAGCTATCCATTTTATGGCATTTCTTTGACCCAGATATAAAACCTACTGAG
>NW_007768164.1:0-255 GCF_000696425.1 Galeopterus variegatus | reverse complement strand
AGATATTGGCATTACTGAAGTTGTCAAAGAACGGTTATAAATACATTCAAACAAAGAAAAACACAAGTAACGTGAAAACAAATGGGGACACCTAGCACTCAGAACCTGGTTTCTAATATCATTTTCCATCGAAATGAAACAGGAGTCCTTGAGGATGGCTAGGGCAGGGAATATACATGAGCCTGGAGTAATTTGTAGTACTGGAGAGTAAGAAAATGCTCAAAAAATCAAAACAATGGAGGTATAGCCAAGGGA
>NW_007768163.1:5552-6117 GCF_000696425.1 Galeopterus variegatus | reverse complement strand
CAGGGCTTACTTTGGGACTTGAATATCTGAAGATTTTGGTATATGGGGGTGGTGAGGGTCCTGATACCAGTCCCCTGCAGATACCAAGGGATGACTATATTATGGTTCTCATGACGGTGCTTTTACTTTTGGTAAAAGTGAGGTAGTAAGTGGTAAATACCTCTTTCATACCTCTATGTTCTCTTGCTCTAAATTGCTCTCATTATCACCTGCAGCACAGCATCCTCAGCCTTTTTTCTGAATGCGGTTTCCAAATTTTTAATCTAACTTAAACCTGGCTCTTACTTGAGGACTTGGCCTCCCTCACAGATATCTCAAGAGTGGCTATTTTCTCTTCTATGTTCCTCATACCACTGTCCTGGAGATAGGTAAGTGTCTTCTTTGTTCTTTATTACTATTTCCACACCTTTTATCTTTTCCTTTAGCCTAATCACCCACTCCCTTCCCACAGCCTAGGCTGTCTGTAGCCTTTGCTGTTAAACTATATCACTCTTTAACAATAAAGCACTATGTACCATATATTGTTCTAAGCACTTTATAGATGTACACTTATTTAATCTTTCCA
>NW_007768163.1:0-410 GCF_000696425.1 Galeopterus variegatus | reverse complement strand
AGTTACTGGACTAATACTTGTTTGCCCATGCCCTCACGCTCGTGAATGCATATTGTGTGCCGGTTTCAAAGTTTTATTATGAGCAACAAGTAAATGGATCTGAAAACATTTTGTAAACTGGACAGTGTTATAGAAATATATATTATTGTTCATAATAAAAGTTTTGGTGTTCTTACCACTAGGAAACTACCACTGACTGTTGAACAACACAGGTTTGAACTGCATGGGTGCACTTACATGTGGATTTTTAAAAACTATCTCAACTATTTTCAATAGCTGTCTATTGAAAATATAGTATTTGTGGGATGTGGAACTCGTGTATATGATTTTTTCATATATGCAAATTCCACAGGGCTTACTTTGGGACTTGAATATCTGAAGATTTTGGTATATGGGGGTGGTGAGGGTCC
>NW_007768162.1:5663-6117 GCF_000696425.1 Galeopterus variegatus | reverse complement strand
TCCTCCCTAACCAGGTGGTGTGGAGATGCAGAATCGTCCTTGCTAATGTCTCTTGGACAGTAATCCTGGGAGAAGCATAAAGAGAGGACCAATTTCTTGTAACAGTTCAAAAAGCCATCAAACCCTGTAGCCCTCATCAGAATTGTGACAGCAGCCTTAAATATGGGGAATTCTCTTTTGTATTAGTTCTTCTTTCAGACAGCTTGCATGTCAAAAAGGTGAATATTTTTTCTTTATTATAGAAGAATTATATGCCCATTGTGGAACATGTAGAAAATATATTATGAAGAAAATAGTAGCTGTCCGTAATCATAACATTAAGAGATAATCACCATTAAAATTTTAGATTATTTCTTCTAGGATTTTACTATGCATTTTACACTGATGGCATCATACCATAAAATATAAATTAGTACTCTGGTAGTTAAAACTTTCAAACTTAGCTTCATATTAT
>NW_007768162.1:0-499 GCF_000696425.1 Galeopterus variegatus | reverse complement strand
AGAACTAAACTATGGAGATCTACTTATGCCCCTGCAATTAGAGTGGGTCTACTCTCCTGCACGGTAGAAACATTTAAAAGGAACGTTTCTCTTTGAAAGAGATTAGCCAAGAAGCTGAAAATACAGACAGATAGAAAATAGTCTTTTAATGAAAATTCAGCTGTCAAGAAGGAATCTATAAATGATTTCTTCTTGGGTTATTCTTCAGTTCCTCTGGATAGTATGTGCAAGGTTGGTAGAGAATGTTATCGGCTGAATGTTCATTTAGCAGTTTTGTTAAAGTCTGTATAAAAGTTACACTTTATTTAGTGCCTGATTTAGTATTTGGAATTTCATTCTGAGGCTCCGTGAGGGCTACAGTGTCACCCATCACAGTCTGGACCTGTGAGCCATGGGGCAGCCTCTTCTAATTAACTGTCAGCTTCTGTATTGCTTCCATCCTCCCTAACCAGGTGGTGTGGAGATGCAGAATCGTCCTTGCTAATGTCTCTTGGACAGT
>NW_007768161.1:5855-6117 GCF_000696425.1 Galeopterus variegatus | reverse complement strand
TCCCGGCACTTTGGTATAAATATAAATATCAGTTTCATGGATAATTTAAGAGTGGCTTTTAAAGAAGACAGTAGTAACACGGTATTTTGAAGAATGCTATAACTATCTAAAAACAAATGATTAAGAAATGTGACTATGTTCTATGTTGATTTCATAGGGCATTTTATATTTTCACATATAGTAAAATTCTAAAAAATTCATGAATTTATTATATTTTCATTTATTCTTAATGTTTATGTCTACTATTCTTCTACTTGGAGAG
>NW_007768161.1:0-507 GCF_000696425.1 Galeopterus variegatus | reverse complement strand
TTTTTCGAGGAAGAAAGGGAGAGTTTTCTTAAAAGAGAGAAAAGCATGGCTGTAATTGTCCTATCCTAAAATCTCATGGCAGAGAAGAGAAAATAAAATGAAATGAGGAGGGGAAAAATCTGGATTGATGACATGGCTTCAAGTAAAAAGGGATGAAGGCTCTTGGTGTGTGCTGATGTCATCAGAGTTTACCACAAGCAATGGAGGGTCCTTGGGACCCAGATATCATTTTACAGTGTGATGTGGTATGGTCTAATGAAACTGTAACTTTGTAACTGGTGTGTGTCACCCCACTCAGGGGCTGCAGTGAACAGAACTGGTCTTGGCATGATTGCTAAATGGATGGGCACTCCTAGGATTGTGTAAGGGCAGAAGAAATGCAAAATCCATGGCTCATCACTCTTGCAGGAAAATATTCCTCTTGTTCACAACCAACCTTCTCCATTTCCCGGCACTTTGGTATAAATATAAATATCAGTTTCATGGATAATTTAAGAGTGGCTTTTA
>NW_007768160.1:5837-6117 GCF_000696425.1 Galeopterus variegatus | reverse complement strand
AGATATGTGTGTGTGCATGTGTGTGTGTATTCCATGATAAAATGGATTCAGAAATCAGTGGACAAGTTTGTTTTAGTTTTTGCAACCTCAGATCCTACTGCAAGACCAGGTAACTCTTCTTCTTGGATCACATGGTATGTGCTTCAGCCTGAGTAACATTAAAAATATTTCTTTTAGGGCCGGCCCGGTGGCGCACTGCTACAGTGCACCACTTGGGAGCGCGGCGATGCTCCCGCCGAGGGTTCAGATCCCACATACAGACCGGTTCCCGCTCACTGGC
>NW_007768160.1:0-928 GCF_000696425.1 Galeopterus variegatus | reverse complement strand
CGCTGGTGAGGTTGCGGAGAAAAAGAACCCACCTACACTGTTGGTGGCACTATAGAATGGTTCAGCCTTTATGGAAAATGGTATGGAGGTTCCCCAAACAACTACAGACAGGTCTACCATATGATCCAGACATTCCACTGCTGGGTATATACCCAGGGGAATGGAAGTCATCATGTCGAAGGGATATCTACACTCTCGTGTTCATCACAGCTCTACTTACGACAGCCAAGAGTAAGAACCAGCTGAAATGCTCATCATCATACGTGTGGATAAGGAAAATGTGGTATATTAACACAATGGAATGCTACTCTACTCTAAAAAAGAATGAAAGACTGCCATTCACAGCAACATGGATGGACTTAGAGAAAATTATGTTAAGTGAAATAAGCCAGGCACAGAAAGAGAAATACCACATGTTCTCACTTATATGTGGGAGCTGATAATAAATAAATAAATAAATAAAAAGATATGACAATCACAATAATTTGTTGAATTTTTTAAGAAAAGAGAACAGGGGGCCAGCCCAGTGGCGCACTGCTACAGTACGCCGCTTGGGAGCGCGGCGGCACTCCCGCCGAGGGTTTGGATCCCACATACAGACCGTTTCCTGCTCACTGGTTGAGCGAGGTGTGGGCGCAGCGCCGAGGGTTGCGATCCCGTTGCCGGACACGAAAAAAGACAAAAAGGAAAAAAAAAAAAAAAAAGAAAAGATAACAGAACTGAGGTTGACAGGGGTGGGAAAGGGAGGAAAGGGGGGAAAGGAAGAATTGGTAAAGGGCTATGAAAATCAATCACACTATATATTGATACATAAAAAATTAATTAATTAAATAAGATAAAATAAAAAGAATATGTATACTATGGAACAGATATGTGTGTGTGCATGTGTGTGTGTATTCCATGATAAAATGGATTCAGAAATCAGTGG
>NW_007768159.1:5882-6117 GCF_000696425.1 Galeopterus variegatus | reverse complement strand
TTAATATGCTTTGATTCCTTTCTCTTGTTCTTTTGTATATCTTCTATAGTTATTTTCTAAGTGTTTACCATGGGACTTACATAAAATATTTTACAATCGTCTATTGTAAATTGATAACAAATTCATTTTATAAAATACAAAATCCTTACACTTTCACTTCTCCCCTCTACATACACTTTATGTTATTGATGTCATAATTTACATTGATTTCTATTTTATATCTTACACATATTTA
>NW_007768159.1:0-437 GCF_000696425.1 Galeopterus variegatus | reverse complement strand
ATTATATAATGCCTTTCTTTGCCTCTTGTGATAGTTGCTGACTTAAAGTTTATTTTGTCTTATATAAGTACAGCCACCCCTGCTCTTTTGGTTACAATTTGCATGGAATATCTCTTTTTTATCTCTTCACTTTCAGCCTGTATGAGTGCTTAGTTCTAAAGTAAGTTTCTTGTAGGTAGCATATAATTAAATTATGTTAATCCATCCAGTCATCTGTGTCTTTGATTGGGATTTTAATTCATTTACATTTAGTTATTGGTAGGAAAAAGTTGACTATTGCCATTTTTGTTTTGTTTTCTGTTTTTCTTATAGTTCTTTCATCTGTCTTTCTCTCTCCTGCTGCCTTCCTTTGTATTTCTTTCTCCTTTTTTTTGTGTTAATATGCTTTGATTCCTTTCTCTTGTTCTTTTGTATATCTTCTATAGTTATTTTCTAAG
>NW_007768158.1:5799-6117 GCF_000696425.1 Galeopterus variegatus | reverse complement strand
GAGGAAGGCTGGGAAATGTAGTCTCTTATTGTGCTGCCATGGGCCCAGAAAAAAAAAAAAAGTATTATATTACTAAAAGAAAAGAATGACCTTATTTAGAACATTCATGAGGGCATAGTTTTGAAGTTCCCTGGGAGCACTGGAATTACAATGTGAAATGAAGGTGCTGAACCAGGTGCCACTAGAAGCACAAATTCCTAAGGAATGTAGAGGAACTAGGTCAGCGGACGTCAGCAATTAGAAGGGACACTGGGGGTCTGGCCCGGTGGCGCACTGCTACAGTGCGCCGCTTGGGAAGCGCGGCTGCGCTCCCGCCGA
>NW_007768158.1:0-254 GCF_000696425.1 Galeopterus variegatus | reverse complement strand
CAGTATTTAATGGATGAACTCAAAAAAGAAAAGTACAAAATAGTCTGAGAGGTGGGAAGAGTACTGTAAGCCACTGCCACCTAGCTTTGTCCACTCCTGGCCCAGATAAGACAGAAAAAGGGAGAGGAAACTGTTTCCGGGAAGTTGAACATAGCACTTCTGCTCACATCCCAGGGCCTGAATTGATAACCACGAGGAAGGCTGGGAAATGTAGTCTCTTATTGTGCTGCCATGGGCCCAGAAAAAAAAAAAAA
>NW_007768157.1:5483-6117 GCF_000696425.1 Galeopterus variegatus | reverse complement strand
TTAGTTTCTTTAGAATTGTGGCTCAAAATTCCTTTTCAGTCATCTCAAAGACTTCCTGTTCCATAGGATCTAGAACCAGAGAGTTATTATATTCCTTTGGTGGTGTCATACTTTCTTGGTTTTTCATATTTCTAATATAGCTCTCTTGGTGTTTAGTCATCGTGGTAGAGGCTATCACAGTCTACTTGTTCCACGCTGGTGTCTGCAGCAATATCAGGGAGTTTTGTTGACACTCAGCTGCCTGTTGCTGCCTTGGGGACTGCTGGTCATTGGGTTGGTCCCCTTGGGGCAGGGAGCTCTCCTGGTCTGGATCCCATGGAGGCTACCAGTTCAGTGCTGCTGCCTCAGAGCCTGGATGTCGGCTTGTCAGGCCTCTCGGTGGCAGGGAGAAAACTCATTTTTAAAAATTGCATCTTATTTTGTCCTCCAAATAACAGTAAAGCATAGCTTTAATTCTGAAAAACTAAGAATTATGAATGGGAAAAGAGTGGAGAGTAATGAACTAATCGGATTTTTTTTCCTACAAAATTTTGCTTCACTAAATACAGAGTATAAAAGCATCACAGTACCTACAATAATAACTACATTGTTGTTAATATTTCTCAAAGTGTGAACTTTGGGCAAACTACTGATC
>NW_007768157.1:0-214 GCF_000696425.1 Galeopterus variegatus | reverse complement strand
TGTTTTTATTTCATTGAATGAATCCTTCAGCTCCACAAGCTATGCTACATTCTTTTTCAGGACATTGTTTTTTTTTGTATATTTTCTCTTTCAGGTCCTGTATACTTTGTCTCATTTTGTTGTGTTGTCTAACTGAGCTTTCTTGTATCTCATTTAGTTTCTTTAGAATTGTGGCTCAAAATTCCTTTTCAGTCATCTCAAAGACTTCCTGTTC
>NW_007768156.1:5834-6118 GCF_000696425.1 Galeopterus variegatus | reverse complement strand
ATAGAGGACAAAGAATAGAGTGGATATTGAGGATGACAAGAGTCTTTGCCATGCAGAGTAAATGTGTAAGGGTACAGGTTAAGCTGCTATAACAAAGACTATCTATCTCCTGCCTCTCTCCCTGTGCCTCCTCCCTGCTCTTGATGTTTCTTGAGTGTCATTCAGGAAGGGCTAAACTGAGCTAATTGATGTGTTATTTCAGGGCGGGTAGGTAGATCTGCTCCACCAGGTCACACAAAGACCCAGGTTCCTTTTATCCAATTGCTCCACCATCCCTTATAATA
>NW_007768156.1:0-488 GCF_000696425.1 Galeopterus variegatus | reverse complement strand
CACAGATCCCAGCAAAGGTGACAACTTCTCCTATTCAGGCCTTGGCTCAAAGTCACCTCCTCGGGGGGGCCCCCCTGGCCTGCAATCTGCCTCTTGGGGCTGAGTCTAGGGGAGAGGAGAGAGACACTTGCCTTAAGAGCAAAACACAATGGGTGCCGAAACCTCAGTACTCAAATAACATTGTCATGAAATATTTTGAAATCGAATTGAGGGGCTGGCTGGTCAGCTCAGTTGGTTAGAACATGGAGCTGATAACACCAAGGTCCTGGTTTTGATCCCTGTACTGGCCAGTTGCCAAAAATAAATAAATAAATAAATAAACTGAATTGAACTGAATGCAAAAACTTCATGATGAATAAAATAGTGACATTCTACATGAAGTCATGATCTTACCTGGCACTTACACGACTCACATCTGTCATCTCACGCTGATCCCAGACCAGTTAGAGCTTGTCTGTATTTAAAATGTTGCTCTTCTGTTTATTATA
>NW_007768155.1:5825-6118 GCF_000696425.1 Galeopterus variegatus | reverse complement strand
AGAGTCTTGGTATGTGCAGGGGTGGGGTCTTCAGGAGAGAAACTAAAAATAGCTCCAGGAATGCCAGGACCCACATTCAGTGGCTGACCCCCTCCCCAACCATCCATCTGCCAACCACAGCTGAAGACAGGAGCTGGACTCTTACCTGGGCCCCCTTCTGCACCCCAGGATGTGGTCCTTCTGCCAGCATGAATGTCCCTGGGCTCTGACATTGGCACTGCTCTTCCCACTGTTGTGGATCCTCTGCTGGTGTGACTCATGCCCAGCTGGGCATTACAGGTGACCAAGTGCCC
>NW_007768155.1:0-326 GCF_000696425.1 Galeopterus variegatus | reverse complement strand
ATCTGTCCTGGTTCTCCTCTCACCAGGCACTTCCCTGTGCTCCCCAGAGCCACCTAGTAAAACATCACCTTTCAGGACCCCTTCCAGATCAGCCAGGTCCACACCCAAAATGACTTCCTGCCTTGGCTCCAAATGCTCAGTGGCTAATTTCATTGGAGTCAGAAGATTATCCAATTGGGATGTCAGTAGGTGTGACAACGGCTAGACTTCAGGTTAGGGAAGTGTTGTTTGCATTTCTAAAGTGAAGCCTGCTCACAGGGAATAAAGAGTCTTGGTATGTGCAGGGGTGGGGTCTTCAGGAGAGAAACTAAAAATAGCTCCAGGAA
>NW_007768154.1:5587-6118 GCF_000696425.1 Galeopterus variegatus | reverse complement strand
ATGACAACCAGTAAGTGGAAAAGCAAACATTCTAACCTAGCCTCAGAGAATCCAGAAAAAATTGCTCTTAGCAATTAAACTTCATCTTTTCTGACTCCTTGTGGGTAAAACTTGCCTTACATTGGCTCATTTATTTCATTTTACAAGCATGCCTTGATTATAATAGACATGTCTGAGACATGCAGAAATTAAGAGCAAAGTAGCATGCACAAAGATTGCAGAATTATAAGGAACTTCTCATATGTAAGGAACAATACATCCACATTCTGCTGTACGGCCAAGGAAGAGTTGTGAGGCAGGTGGCCTATTGCATGTCTAACACTACGTGGTTGTTCAGCAGAGAGTAATGAAGTAGGAAAAATAACTCAGGATTTGGAGTCAGAAATGGGCTGAATCCTATGTTTGTCCATCACTCTCTGATTTCTTCACCTATAAAAGAGGAAAATAAGGGCCGGCTCGGTACAGTGTGTCGCTTGGGAGCGCGGCAGCGCTCCCGCCGAGGATTCGGATCCCACATACAGACCGGTTCCC
>NW_007768154.1:0-313 GCF_000696425.1 Galeopterus variegatus | reverse complement strand
TTACAGTGTGCAGGAAGTTTGAGAACCATTGCTATGGGTACTTCTGCACCTCCCAGCATACTATTCTATGACAAGGTTACTCCCTTATAATTATAACAAAAACTATCCTGTATTGAAGGTGTAATTTTGTGCTAGCATGGTGCTAAGAAGTTTGCATTTAAATATAATTATCAAATATCTCCCTGCACTTTATGATATTTGTATACTATAACAGATGAGGAAATTGAGATTCAGGGCACAGGACTGGTCCAAATGACAACCAGTAAGTGGAAAAGCAAACATTCTAACCTAGCCTCAGAGAATCCAGAAAAAA
>NW_007768153.1:5917-6118 GCF_000696425.1 Galeopterus variegatus | reverse complement strand
TTGTAATGTCTCCCTTTTCATTTCGGATTTTTGTTATACGGATCTTCTCTCTTCTTTTTTTGTTAATCCAGCTAATGGTGTGTCTACTTTGTTTATCTTCTCGAAAAACCAATATTTAGTGTTGTTAATCTTTTCTATTGTTTTTGGGGTCTCTATTTCATTCAGTTCTGCTCTGATCTTAATTATTTCTTTCCATCTACT
>NW_007768153.1:0-530 GCF_000696425.1 Galeopterus variegatus | reverse complement strand
ACCATCCTTGCATCCCTGGGATGAATCCTACTTGATCATAGTGTATAATTTTTTTAATATGCTGCTGTATTCTAGTTGCTCATATTTTGTTGAGGATTTTAGCATCTAGGTTCGTCAGGGATATTGATCTACAATGTTTTTGTCGTTGTTGTGTCTTTATCTGGTTCTGGTATCTGAGATATGTTAGCCTCATAGAATGAGTTTGGGAGAGTAGAGTCTGTTTCAATTGTTTGGAACAGTTTCATGAGAATTGATATTAGTTGCTCTTTAAATGTTTAATGGAATTCAGCTGTAAAGCCATCCGGACCTGGGCTTTTTTTGTTAGAAGATTGCTAATTACCGCTTCAATCTCCTTGCTGTTGTGGGTCTATTCAGGTTTTCTATCTCTTCTGGGTTAAGTCTTAGTAATTTATGTGTGTCTAGAAACTTATCCATATCTTCCAGATTTTTAAATTTGTTTTCATACGGATGTTTATAGTAGTCTCTAATGATTCTTTGTATTTCTGTGGTGTCAGTTGTAATGTCTCCCT
>NW_007768152.1:5689-6118 GCF_000696425.1 Galeopterus variegatus | reverse complement strand
GCAAAAATCCATAGTAAAATATTAACAAATCAAATTCTACAATATATAAAAAAGATAATTCACCATAACTGAGTAGGGTTTATTCCAGGAACACAAGGTTTGTTTACCATTTTAAAACCTACCAATACTTGCATAATTCACCACACTAAAAGAATGAAAAAGGAAAACACATACAGTCACATTAATAGATGAAGGAAAATAATTTTATAATTTTTAATACTCATTTATGATTTTAAAAAGTCTTGGCAAGCTATGAATAAAAGGGAACTTTCTCAACTTAATAAATGGTGTGTATATATATATGTGTGTGTGTATATATCTATATCTATATTTATATAGATATAGATATAGATATATATGTCTTCAGCCAACATCATACTTAATTTTGAAATACTGAGTGCTTTCCTCCTGGGTTAAAGAACAAGATAA
>NW_007768152.1:0-203 GCF_000696425.1 Galeopterus variegatus | reverse complement strand
TAACAAACATAATTCTTTCAGAAATAGAGAAGCAAACACTTCCCAATACATTATATGAGGTCATAGTTACTCTGATACCAAAATATGATAAAAACATTATGATAAACAAAATTACAGACCAATATTGATCATGCACATAGATGCAAAAATCCATAGTAAAATATTAACAAATCAAATTCTACAATATATAAAAAAGATAATTC
>NW_007768151.1:5636-6118 GCF_000696425.1 Galeopterus variegatus | reverse complement strand
GAGTAATAGAGCAATTGTGGGGCTGAAATTCAGGTTAAGATTTCATGTTCCAGTCTTAATATGTATTCCCAAGGGCAGCAGTCTGGAACATAAAGCAAGGTTTTCATGTTGAGTCTTGAGGAAAATTTATTCTTCTTTGGTAAATCTCAGTATTTGTTTTTAAGGCCTTTACGTGATTGGATTAGGCCCTCCCATGTTATTGAGGTTTATCTGCTTTATTAAAACTATACTTGTTTAAATATTAACTCTATCCAAAAAATAACAGCGATATCCACACTAGTGTTTGACCCAACTTGGTACTATAGCCTAGCCAAGGGGATATATTCAGTTAGTCATCACATCTAATTAACATAAAAAAATCTATGTCCTAAAATAACCATACCTGACTTATGCTGCTCAGTAGAGCCAGTTTGTTTTATACCCTACCTGTCATTTGAGTCAGACATTCCTGCTCAGCTCTGTCTGTGAGCCACAGAATAGCC
>NW_007768151.1:0-325 GCF_000696425.1 Galeopterus variegatus | reverse complement strand
AATCATCTTAATCAAGACTTGGGGAGGGGGATGATAGTGAAGAATCCATTGCCAAAAGTAGGAAATTAGCATCATGACATCTTACCTGGCTGGAAAGCACAGGGAAGCAGAAAATGGACACTGATAAATAGTGATTTTCATCATCATTGACATGCACAAATATAGCAAAGTAAGCAATCACATTAGCCAAGCTTCTCCAGAGAAATAACCAATACTTATCTCTCTCTCTATGTCTCTCTCTTTATGTATATGGTTAGTGCTAGGGCTAGGGCTAGGGTTAGGGTTAAGGCTTCTATGTGTACACACACACACACACACACACACA
>NW_007768150.1:5522-6118 GCF_000696425.1 Galeopterus variegatus | reverse complement strand
GCAGCCTGCCCTTATGGGGGAGGTGAGGGGTGTACTTGGTACAGAACTCTTCTCTGGAGAAGGAGACAACTGGGACGGACCCATGGGCAGCCAGAAGTCCCAGTGACTGGGGATGACCATCCTGAGCTAGGAAGGGGATCTGGGTGCCACATTAACAACATCTACTAGAGTAAAATGTAATTTTAAAAATTATACGCATATATACTACCTTTAATCACTTAAAATTAATTTTAAAACAAAAAATAAATATGTAATATAATTAACAACACTGTTTAAAAAGACATGGATTCTAGTTCATATTATGTATTTAAAACAGTATCATGTAGCTGTCAACATCATGATTGATTTAACTTACATCCCATTTCCTTGAGAAGACGGAGGTTTTCTGTTCTGCTCTACTTCTCGTAGATTACAAGCTGAAGAAGCAAATATTTAGAAGGGTAAAGTAGGATGGTAAGGGACCCAAAAATCTGTCAGTAAAGAATAGGTGAAGAAGTTGGTAGTTTTTTCCTGGAAAGGTTTGTGAAAGATAGGATAGCTAACAATAATTTAGTTGAATATTTAAAGGATATTTAAATATTTAAAGGACCATTAGG
>NW_007768150.1:0-425 GCF_000696425.1 Galeopterus variegatus | reverse complement strand
CTCAAACAACCCCCATCACGACCACAAAACACAGACACACACACACACACACACACACACACACAGAGCTTAAAGTGTTCGAGTGGTTACCTCCAGGAATCAGCAAGACTTATGTATTTTATCATAATTCTACTGGTAATTGTTTTGGGCCCGATTCCCTAAGAGCACAGCCTGAGATGGGGATTTCAGTGCACATGCTTTACCGAGAGAACGTTCCCGAGGAAAAGAAATGTGGGTAGTAAGACAGGGCAAGCAAAGGGTGTCAGTGGGAGGGGAGTTTGGCTTGATCCTGCAGGGAGCACTGGAGATGACATCACCTTGACGCAGAGGACCTTTTGTATCACATGCCAGAGGACCACTGTCCGCAGCCTGCCCTTATGGGGGAGGTGAGGGGTGTACTTGGTACAGAACTCTTCTCTGGAGAA
>NW_007768149.1:5867-6118 GCF_000696425.1 Galeopterus variegatus | reverse complement strand
TTGCTCCTGACGGCTTCCCAGAGCCCAGCATAGATAGACCAGATGCCCTACATGTTCCCTGCGAGAAGAAAGATTTCAAAGGTTTAACAAACTGGTCATCCTCACCTCGAGCTCAGAATTTCATCTGTACCTCGCAGGGACGGGCCCAGCAATGTCCCTCATCTTTCACATGCTTAGTGGGAGAGGGGAAGTCAGAGGAGGTTGAGCTTGTTGGGGAAACTGAGGCACTATGAGCTGCTCCCCTTCACTGC
>NW_007768149.1:0-493 GCF_000696425.1 Galeopterus variegatus | reverse complement strand
GCGGGAGCGCCACCACACTCCCAAGCGGTGCACTGTAGCAGTGTGCCACCGGGCCGGCCCTGATGCAACTTTTCAAAAGGCACCTCTGGCTGCCTTGGGGAGAGTGATGCATCCGGGGCAGGAGTGGCCCGAGGGGACTAGCGAGGAGGTGACTGTAGTAGTCTAACGGAGCAACATGGGGGCCCAGACCAGGGCAGGGATGTGGAGATGGAAAGAAATGGGTGGGTTTCAGAGGAATTTTGGATGCAAAGACACGGGACTCTGGGGGTAAGAAAGAGGGAAGAATCTAGGAGCACCCCAGACTCCTTCCCCTCCAGTCCCTCCCCAACCTGGCTCTTCACCCCCCAACATTCCCATCCTCCTTTGTGATCATGTCACCTCCTCCTCCAGGAAGCCCTCCAGACTGTCCTGGCTAAGTGTGACCTGTCTGCCTTGCTCCTGACGGCTTCCCAGAGCCCAGCATAGATAGACCAGATGCCCTACATGTTCCCTG
>NW_007768148.1:5852-6118 GCF_000696425.1 Galeopterus variegatus | reverse complement strand
AGATGTGAAGTGAATTAAAAGATTTGGCAGAAGTCAAGGACACATGTGAGACTTCCAGGGAAGGTACACAGAATGACAAAAGGAGACTGATGAGAATGGAGTTCTATGTAAACAATTAAGGATGGTCAGCGCTGAAGAGAAGCCTGTAAAGGGGACTGGGAAGTAGTTCCCCAAAAGAGAAGTAGATCCAGAGAAACCAAGGAAAAGAGCGGTTCAGGAAAGAAAGGAGATCAACAGGGCCAAAGCTGTTGTTCTTTAACTGTGCA
>NW_007768148.1:0-337 GCF_000696425.1 Galeopterus variegatus | reverse complement strand
AAAGATGGCCTTGGGGTTTTCTTTGTTGGGAGACTTTATTATTGCTTCAATCTCATTACTTTTTATTGGTTTCTTTAGATTTTCTAGATCTTCATGATTCAACTTTGGTAAGTTGTATGTGTCCAGGAATTTATCCCTTTTTTCTAGGTTTTCCAGTTTGTATGCATATAGTTGTTCGTGGTACTCTCTTACGATCCTTTGTATTTCTGTGGAATAAGCTGTAAAGTCTTTTTCATTTCTGATTTTATTTATCTGAGTCTACTCTTTTTTTCATCATTAGTCTAGCTAAAGGTTTATCAATTTTATTTTTCTTTTAAAATAACCAACTCTTTGTTTC
>NW_007768147.1:5856-6118 GCF_000696425.1 Galeopterus variegatus | reverse complement strand
GAAACTACACACCAATAGCCCTCATTAATATACACACAAAAAATCCTTAACAAAATATTTACAAAGAGAATTCAGTAATATATAAAAAGAAATATACACCATGGCCAAGAGGGCTTTCTTCCAGGGATGCAAGGTTGTTACAATATTCAAATACCAACTGATATCATTCACCATATTAATAGGGCAATAAAGAAACATTTGTCAACATTTAACACATATTCATGATAAAAACTCTCAGAAAAATAGGATTACAAGTGAACTT
>NW_007768147.1:0-438 GCF_000696425.1 Galeopterus variegatus | reverse complement strand
GGACACAATAAATAACTACATTGTATATTGACAAAATAAAAATAATAAATAAATAAATAAAAAAGAAAAGTCTAAAAGGTGTGAGAAAAATGTAGGCTAGCTAGGGAGCTTGGGATCCAGGGAACAACATGGTCTTTCTTTGTACCTCTTATATCTCACACTGGGTGCTAGTGAAGCCAGAAATGTCAATGGGCGTAGACAAGGAAATCTCTAGGCCCACACAGTTTCACTGGAGAAGTCTACCAAACATTTAAAGAAGAATTAATACCAACTTTAAACAATCTCTTTCTGAAAGCAGAAGAGAATGAAACGTTTTCCAATTTAATTTATGAAGCTAGCATTATTCTAATACCAAACTAGACAAGACCAATAGAAAAGAAACTACACACCAATAGCCCTCATTAATATACACACAAAAAATCCTTAACAAAATATTTA
>NW_007768146.1:5852-6118 GCF_000696425.1 Galeopterus variegatus | reverse complement strand
TCCTTGGCAGCAATAACCATACTAGGATAGAATGTGGTGTGTTGTCAAGAGCCACCTTAGTTCAGAGGACCTGCCTTCCCGTTTGTTTTTCTCTGGCTGAGGAAATAATCTCCCCTCTGGCAATAACTTCTCAAGTTTCTTTCTCTCTCTTTCTTTTTCTCTCTCTCTCTCTTTTTCTCTCTCTCTCTTTCTCTCTCTCTCTCTCTCTTTCTTTCTTTTGACCATTTTAAAGATTCATTTTATTTTTATTTATTTTATCGACACAT
>NW_007768146.1:0-691 GCF_000696425.1 Galeopterus variegatus | reverse complement strand
AACTTGGAATTTCCAGGAAAAAGTAATAGTTTATGCCACAGGACAAAAGGATAGAACATTTGCAACTGTGGCTGTCCTATACAAATTGAAATTTAAGGACTCCATCCCCGTGAGCTACCAGGAATAATGCCCGTTAAATTGTGTGTGTTTGTGTATACACCTTTGTGAATGTTAGAATTATAATTAAAAGGGCCTTTGCACCTTTGAAATGTCTGATGTCAAAGAGCCCAGTTCCTAGTTTCTATTCTGCACTTGTGTTTCCTAGATTCTTTGGAACGCCTTGCCTGCAATGGCTGTGCCAATCATGCAGCTCAATCTGTGTCTTTCTTTCAACTTTATTTCTAATTAGTTGTTGCCTTCTTGGAGAAAAAGCCTTTTTTGCACATTGAAGGGCAATGTGAACTTAATGAAAATATGCTGATTCAAGTTAAAGATGTTTCCTCATGTGAGTAAGGGCGCTGAAGGTTAACCCTGACCTTCTCAGAGGAAAATTGCTGCACTGTGTTTCAGTTAAGATTATGTATTACCACATTTCTTTCAGCTAAATCAGGCACATAATTTCAGGGTGAAAAAAGGTGTTTTCTTTAGAGTCACCTAACATGAGTTGGCTTAAAAAGCTGCAAAAATAAATCCTTGGCAGCAATAACCATACTAGGATAGAATGTGGTGTGTTGTCAAGAGCCACCTTAGT
>NW_007768145.1:5711-6118 GCF_000696425.1 Galeopterus variegatus | reverse complement strand
TGTCCCTTCTTTCCCACTGTTGGGAAGGCAGATCTGAGATTTATTTCTCCCATCTTCTCACGTGGCTGCTGTATTAGTCCGTTTTTGTTGCTTATAAGAAAGTACACTGAACTGGGTGATATATAAAGAAAATGAAATTTATTGCTTACAATTTCTGAGCCTGAGAAGTCCAAAGTCCATCTGGTGGTGGCAACAGTGACCCAGGGGACTCATATTGCAAGATGGCGGAAATAAAAAGAGCAGAGAGAGACAGACTCTCTTCCTCTCTTAAAGCCCTCAGAACCACACCCCCGACCACCAGTTTTAATCCATCACTTCTGCAAGTTCCTACAACCCAATCAGCTCGTCAAGGTTCCACCTTTCAATTACCATAATAGGATTTGCCACCCTCTTAACAGCCACAGTGG
>NW_007768145.1:0-208 GCF_000696425.1 Galeopterus variegatus | reverse complement strand
ACACCTCGCACCACCTCCAACCACTTCCCCATAAATGTCCCTTCTTTCCCACTGTTGGGAAGGCAGATCTGAGATTTATTTCTCCCATCTTCTCACTTGGCTACTGTATTAATCCGTTTTTGTTGCTTATAAGAAAGTACACTGAACTGGGTGATATATAAAGAAAATGAAATTTATTGCTTACAATTTCTGAGCCTGAGAAGTCCAA
>NW_007768144.1:5873-6118 GCF_000696425.1 Galeopterus variegatus | reverse complement strand
TTTCATCAGAAAAATATCTGATTCCAAGTGGAAAATTAGTTTATAATTAGGAAAATTTCAATGCATAGAATTTAAGCATTGAGATTGGAATTATTTTAAATTTATCAGGAGGTAACATGTTGCATTTTGCATTTATTGGGAAGTGGCATGGTATATTGTGAAAAGTCTGAGGTTTTTTGTTAGCGGGCCCTAACCTTAACTCTGAATCCCATTACTTACCATCTTTATGACCTTAGACATTTCTG
>NW_007768144.1:0-359 GCF_000696425.1 Galeopterus variegatus | reverse complement strand
ACCAGCATTGCACCAGGAGCAGTGCACCGGGGCTCCCTGAGCTGACTGAAAACTCAACCAGGTAATTTTTCCCTGTGGGAGTATATATGTCGCATTCCAACAGCCAACATTCTGGGAAATTTTGGAACTCAACACTGCCATGACTAAGGGCTGCCAATATTTTTAGGAGGAGAATCATCAATGTCTGATCAAAACCAGTGAAAACAAGAAAAATCATGAATGTGGCAATAGATGACCTAAGGTGAGGAACTTAAGTGTCAGGCTTAGGGACATCTGGAAATAGAATCCATCTATTTAATTTCATCAGAAAAATATCTGATTCCAAGTGGAAAATTAGTTTATAATTAGGAAAATTTCAA
>NW_007768143.1:4137-6118 GCF_000696425.1 Galeopterus variegatus | reverse complement strand
GCCCTGAGCAGCACGGTGGTTCTAAATATGTTATCCACTCACTTGGCAATTCATTCGATCAACAACCTCATGGGGTCCATTCTATTATTATTTCTTCTTACAGAGGAGAAAACTGAGGCACAGGGTCTCCAGGGAGATATTGCTGGGCTTTCAAGTTGAGTGGAAGGCAGGGCTTGGTTCCTCACTCTGCCACTAACGGTGGGGAGGCCACATGACCTCCCTGGCCTCAGTCTATTAGGTCGCACAGGAGACTTGCCCACCCTCCCCTCCATAGGTATGGATTGAGATGCTGGGAGAGTCTTGACTAATCAATCTGGAATATTTGCAGAGCTCCTGTGAGCCAATCCTGGTGCCAGCTACGTGGCAGGGAATTCTACAAACAAAGAAGTATGGACAAGAGAAGATGTAAATAAGACGATTCAATTCAACACAATTCACTTTGGTTCAATTTTACATGGACTCAGTTCACAGACAGACAGTGGTTAGGATTAAGGAACTGCTTGCACCTATGACACGCTACGCCCTGTACTAGCCTCAACCACACCGCGTAACGTAGGAACTGTTGCTATCCCCATTCAGCCAGTGAGGAAACAGAATCAGGGAGTGTGAGGAACTTCCTCTGGTCACACAGCAGAACCGAGATTGTCAGGATGTGCCCTCCCTCCACCCTGACCTGCCCTCTGTTTGGTGCTGGGGACATAGATGGACAGCCCAGGCCTTGCTGCCCACTGGGGGTATCCCAATCCAGACCAGAAGAGTCTGGAGGATTTAGGAGGACGGGGAGCAATCAGGACAGGCTTCCTGGAGGAGGGGGTTGGGGGAGAGGGTGCTTTACTGGGCTCACTGGTGGAGAGGCAGGTGGAGACATCCATGCATCCATCTACCCATTCATTCATTCACCCAACAAACACTCACCACAGCTTTCTCTGTGTCCCCAAAGCCCATGGTCTAGCAGGCAAGACTCAACCCAGCGTGATCCAGGCTGAGGTGAGAGAAGTGGGGGTGGGGGGTGCACACACACAGAGCAGGCACTGGGGAGTTAGGGTAGATATCCCCAAAGGGTGAGTAGGAGCCAATCAAGTGTCCAGAAGGTGGGAGAAGGTGAAGGTGCTCTGAGCAGAGAGAACAGCAAGTGCAAAGGCCCGCCCCTGGAATGGTGGCGAGACAGCTGGGCCCTAGGAAGGCCAGTGCTGGCCACAGTGGTTCCAGCCCAGCTAGGTACAAGGGGTGGGCACAGGACTGAGGCTGCCACCATCTCTCTCCCAGGCAGGGCAATTGCCTGCCTCATCCTCTAACCCCTGCATCCCCCCCACCATCTCAGCCCTGTTGGGCAGGCTGGGCCCCTCTCCAGAGGGATTAAGAACAGGGCAGTGTGAACCATAACGGCGCATGTAATTATGTGCAAAAACAAAGAAGGGCTCCTTAATAATTGATGGTGGGAGAGAGTAAATATCGGCAGAGGCACCCGGCTATATCGCCCTGGCCCGTCTGGCTGGGACCCAGTGTGGCTGCCTGGCTGCTAATATGCCTATAAATTATTGAAGTTATAAAGAAGAAAGCGGGTGTCATGTCGCACCCATAAACAGCTTGTTAGCCAAGACTAACGAAGGGGCGGTCGGCCGCTTGGCATCGCACCGGCTCCCCCAACAGCCTCCCCGACTGCAGAGGGAGGCAGATGAGGGGTGGGCGTGGCGTGAGGCCGAGAGGCTGGCTGGCCGCACTGCCTGCCTCCTACTGTCTTGACCCACTGCAGAGTCAGGTGGTACCGGGAGAGGTAGGAGGTCCAGAGACACAAAGAGCCAGTCACAGGGCCGTGGGCGTCCAATCACTGTGGTGTGCAAGCAGCAGCTGAACAAACCTGTGACAGAGGATGTTTAAGGAGCCTGGAGAACTCTGAGTTCTGCCCAGCCTTGCATGGGGAGCTGGCTGGGTTCTGGGAAGAACTGGACGCTGGGGTCAGACCCCCAGGATGCACATCGCA
>NW_007768143.1:2058-2990 GCF_000696425.1 Galeopterus variegatus | reverse complement strand
ATAGGGTGCTCAGCTCTGTCAAGGGCCACACCAAGGCAAGGGAGCAGTCCAGGCCTAGGGAAGCATCCCTCTCCCCACCCTGGCCCCGGGGAGGCTGCCAGATCTGCCCTCCATAACCTGCCCAATGCCACACAGACAGCAGGGCTGGGCCCACACTTGCCCATCACTTGGGCTTGGACAGTGGGCAGGCTCCTCTCCCCAGTCCTGAAATGCCCCGTAAAGCATTAGTTCTGTAAGTGGTTTCCTTCTCCCAGAGAAAAGAAAAGACTCCCGAAAATTCTTATCAAATGTGTTTTGGGTTGGGCTTCTCCAGGAGTCTTCTCTGCACCCCCTGTCTTACTTGTGTGGTCTTGGGCTGTCCCACTGAGGCCTGTTTTGCAGATGCACAGAGGCCCCTTAGCTGCCTGAGGCCATGCAGCAAGTCAGCGCTGAAGCACCTGCAGCCTGGGCCTCCTACCTCTCCCCACACCCATTTGACTCAGTCCCTGGAGGAGATGAGGGATTCTCATGCTCAGCGAGCCCTGACGGCTGCTGTGGGGTGGCAGTGTAGCATTCCCAGGAGCCCTCTTCCTGCCCAAGGACTTAAGCCCTTGACACCGGCCTGTCCATCGCCTGCCCAGTGGGTAGCTGGGGTGGGTGCCTGCAGTGTCAGACAGGGTGGCCAGTCAAAGAGAGGATGGCGGCATCTTTAAGGGACAGCACTTGGGATGGAGTGCCCTCTCTGGGCCCTAGGGACAGCCCCCACCTCCGAGAGGAAACATCCTTTGCTCAGGATCACATAGGTCACACATGGGGGAACTGGAACATGTCTGTCTGGTTTCAAAACCTGCTGCAAACTGAATGGGGCAGGGGATACACAGAGGTGCAGCAGTGTGGTCACCAGCTGCTAAAAAGAACTGGGTGGGGCGTGCACTTGAGGGCAGGCTGTTCAG
>NW_007768143.1:0-268 GCF_000696425.1 Galeopterus variegatus | reverse complement strand
AACCCTTGGAACAGGGCCCGGCACATGATCAGCTCTCAAGAGGGTGAGCTGTTGTAATCATGAGTCTGGTTGGGACAGTGGTGTCTCCTTTGTGTGTGTACCGCATTTTTTGGTGTTTTTTAGTATAACTGTGTTGTGTCGTCAATCTGTGCAGTGTGTGTGAGTGTTAAACGTGTATGTGTTCTGTCTGTCATGGGTGTCAGGGTAGGTGTCCTGAGCAGGACTTTTCTGCATCTTCTTCCGTTCTTCAAAACCATCAGTCCACAGG
>NW_007768142.1:5343-6118 GCF_000696425.1 Galeopterus variegatus | reverse complement strand
ATTACAATATTGTGTTGCTAAAAAAAATGGAAAGCCAGATGGAGTGCAGCCCAGGGATTGCAAGGCAATTGGCTTCAGGAATCTTATGCTTAAACCATTAATGATATTTGACATAGTCTACAAAGTAAATGATACATCCAATAAATGTAATATAGTTACGTAATTCTGGTAGCAGGCAGAAAAATGAGAGCATTGTTAGCAATTATAAAATTGTCAATCTTGAATGCTATCCCAGATTAAGATTAGAAACACTAGAGCAATGATCTATAATCACCTCATTCTCATTGTTCAGCAATGCCCAACTACATGACTGGGACATAATGTTTAACAACGGTTTTGAGTCTTTAATGCACAGTTGGTGACAGACACGTTAGATAATTATCTCAACACAGAAAGATAGACAGGGGTAATTGGTATTCATGAGGTAACATACTAGAGATTCATTTTACAGATAAGCAAACTTGGAGAGAATATTAAGTTTCTTATCTTTTCAAGAGTAATTATAAAACTGTAATTGCCTCTAACGTCAAATGTCAAAAATAATAATCTCCTCAGATTATTTGCTACTACAGGTGCTTCGACCATCTAAACTATAAACTGTGAGCTATAAAACTATAATTGTACCAACTAAAAAATAGTAACTCTGGAAACAATACTAACTGCAAGGATATGGTTCACAGATTCAATTCTAAAAGAAAAAGTCATATACTGGAGGAACTTATATAGGTAATTCTTGGTCACACAAACTGAATCCAAAGGAACACACATTGAAAAG
>NW_007768142.1:0-318 GCF_000696425.1 Galeopterus variegatus | reverse complement strand
CTCGGACATTGGCTCCTCTTATCAACAAGGTCTAGCCATGGCCGCAGCCCTCAGTGGACAATCAGTAAAGGATTTTTTAGCTAATAAAGGCCAAAATAATAAAGGTTGCTTTAAACGTGGCAAGCCTGATGCATTGGGGAGTTAGTCCTCGAGGACTTGTCCCAAATATGCTTTGGCAAATGGATGTTAGTCATTTATCAGAATTTGGTAATCTAAAATATGTTCACATATCCATAGACACCTACAGTGGGTTTTTTCTCACCACTTTACAGACAGGAGAAGCAACCAAACATGTTATTGCTCATTTGCTACATTGTT
>NW_007768141.1:5893-6118 GCF_000696425.1 Galeopterus variegatus | reverse complement strand
GTGGAGTCCTATACTACAGGTTAATTTGAAAATGTTTATTAGGTTAAAATATAATAAACTGCATAAAAATTAAAGCTAGGAATTTTTGAATAGGAACTGCTTTTTAGCATTTGCATACTGTGTAGCCTTGGGCACATGAATCTTTTTTTCTTTTACAATATGAACTTGTGATTACTATATAAGTTTTCTAAGTATTATAGGTAATGTATGTAAAATATTTAGGAC
>NW_007768141.1:2094-2989 GCF_000696425.1 Galeopterus variegatus | reverse complement strand
TTTTTTTTGGTGATGCTTGGTCATTTGGTAGAGGGTTTGCTTCTTCTAGTACACTGAGGTTGGCTGTGGAGTGGCCTTGGCTGCTACTGTGGAGGTGAATTGTCTTTGCTTGACATTAGGTGTAGTGATGGTTATGTTAAATGTCCTTGGTTCCTGTTACAGGCTTTGTAGTCATAGAATCAGCCCCTAGTGCACTGCAGCTCTGCTGGGCACACCTCTTCGGATCAGACCCTGAGGCTGGCGCTGCCCCCTGGGTCCTGGGAGGGGTGAGGGACTGCCTCTAGCCACGTGCGTTTCTGCTGCTGCTGCTGCTGCTGCTGGGAACCTCAGCTGCCCGGCTTCAGGGCCTTGGGCGGGGCTCGTGCTCATGCTCGCTTGGTCCCAGGAGGGAGGAAGGTCTGCCTCTAGCCACGTATGTTTGCACTGCTGCTGCCGCTGCTGGGCTCACCTCAGTGGCACAGATTTGGGGCAGGGGACTTGCACTCACCCCCTCTGGGTCCCAAGAGGAGGGGAGGGGCCACCTCTAGCTGCAAGCATTGCTGCTGCTGGACTCACCTCGGTGGTGTGGGTTCAGCCAGAATCACTATATTTAAATGTTAGTTATAGGCTATAAGAAGCTAACCAGTCTTGGAGGAAGAATGGGGGATGTCTTCTGAATCTCTAAGAAGTTTTACTTTTCCATAAAAAATAAAGAATATTAAGAAATTTTCCTTGGAATGTACTTGAGCAGTGTTGTTTTCTCACAATTTACAGATGTTGAGTTTACTATAAATTCTCATAAATTGTCATATGAGCATTTGCTACATATAGCCCCATATATGTTTATACACATACATATGTATATACATGAATATGTAGTATGAAAATAAAAACTTAATATATTGATATCCTTCAA
>NW_007768141.1:0-646 GCF_000696425.1 Galeopterus variegatus | reverse complement strand
ATGCTTTTACTGCAATGGTTGAAACCAAGCTCTGTCATCATTATTCTATTACCTCTTGTTTCAAATGCTGGGTCTAGAATATAATAGCAGCAAAAGAAATAGTATGGAGTCCAATTAACTGTACGTGAATCAATGAATGAATGAATGAATATATGCATATTAAAAATGACCTTCTTTGAGTTGTTGAAGCTTATATCTATACATCTATGTTGTTGTTAATCAATTGAATTAGGAAAAAGAACTGTATTTTTGACACAGATTTATACACTCTGCTCTCTCTGTCAATCTTGGCTAATGCCTCCGACAGCAAGGAAATCAATGCAATACTCCATTCTCAGGCTTTTGTCAATCTGTGTCTCCAGTGGCAACCTGAGTCCTCAAAAACTGTTAGGACAGTTATCAGGATTGTGTGCTCTAAGCTCAGGAACGTTTGACTTCTAATGTCTCCTGAATCTTCAATAATGATAGGCAACTGCTCAAAACACATCATGAGTTGCATGTATAATTTACAAATGTGTATGTGATTCTGTGTGGAAATCTTTAAATAGCAATTTTATTTATTTTTTAAATAAATGCTTTTATTGAGTGGAGTCCTATACTACAGGTTAATTTGAAAATGTTTATTAGGTTAAAATATAATAAACTG
>NW_007768140.1:5303-6118 GCF_000696425.1 Galeopterus variegatus | reverse complement strand
ATGAATATGTACACTTCTTACAGAAAGTACTAGTTCAAAACATCCATGTTTACATAATTAACATGAATCTTTGGAAAAAGCAGACTGGCTTAATAATTTTGGTTTAAAAAAGAAAAAGCAGCTGAAAGTTATATTTATGTTAAATATAACACATGTGTACATTTTTTGTAAGATTTAAGTTTGTTTTATCTTGAAATTTACAAACTTTTTTTATTGGTTACTAATCAAAAAGCAAGTACTGCTAGTACATTATGAGTAAGATTATAGAAAAGATAAATTTGTGTTAAGGTAAATTAAATAATTACTTTACCAAATTTTTCATATCAACAGAAATTATAATAAGTCACCTTTTAAATAGTCTGAGATTTTTAGATTCCTTAAACACTTGATTAATAAATAATCTTTGGTTGCCTAGATAGTTTCTAAGTAAAATTGAATACTGAAAACTTACTAAGCATAAGTTAAAATTGCATGCTTTTGCTACTCATTTTCATATGCTAGAATGTCATATTAATAAAGCTGTTCACGTTACCACTTTAAAAGGGAGTCGGAGAGATGTCTGTGGCTGTTGATCCCAGTGTCATGGGTATGTTTAGCTTTGCCCGTCTGCTGAAATACGTGCACATAACAGACAGTTCTAAATTTCCTACTTTCCAGTTTTTTCTTGTAATAAAAGTTAGTTTGATTAAAAGTTGTAATTAGTACAGGTAGTTGGGACTCTACTACAAGCAATGTTAATAGACATTTAACCGTTTGAGTAAGGGCTATGTTCCTGACTGATGTGTTCTTTATCAAGTTAACAAGAGAGAAGAGGA
>NW_007768140.1:0-273 GCF_000696425.1 Galeopterus variegatus | reverse complement strand
TCATCCAGACAGAAAATTAACCCGGAAACATCAGAATTAATCTGTACTATAGGCAACTTGATCTAATGGACATTTATAGAATATTTCATACAACAACTGCAGAATACACATTCTCAGCATCACATGGAACATTCTGTAGAATAGTCCATAATAAAACACAAAACAAGTCTCAACAAATTTTAAAAAATAAAAATCACATCAACTGCCTTGTACAACCACAATGGCATAAAACCAGATATCAACGCCAAAGAGACACTAGAAACTGTATGAATA
>NW_007768139.1:4722-6118 GCF_000696425.1 Galeopterus variegatus | reverse complement strand
ATGATTTTAAATTTTTTCTGTTACATAAGTAATGTGTGTCTTTGTTGACAAATTTCACATGGTTCAAAAATACAGTATAACAGGGTGTACAGTGAAAAATCTCCCACCTACTTTTGCCGTTAGGGAAGAAGCAGCCCAGTCCTGCTTCTCCTACCCTTGGTTCCCACTGTGATTAGTTTCTTGTGATTCCTTTCAGACTTTTTAATCTATATTCAGCCAAACATAAGCACTTATTTTAATTTTTCTTCAGCCCTCTGTTTTTCACAAATCCTTCTTTAATGGTAGTGTCTTAGTCCATTTGGCCTACTATAAACTAGGTGGCTTATAATGAAGAGAAATTTATTTCTCACATTTCTAGAGGCTGAAAAGTTTGAGATCAAGGTGGTGGCAGGTTTGGTATCTGGTAAGGGCCCACTTTCTCATAGATGGCACCCTCTCCCTGTATCTACACATGGTGGAAGTGACAAAGTAGCTTCCAGGGGCCTCTTTTATAAAGGCACTGACTTCCATTCATGAGGGCATCTCATGACCTAATCATCTCCCAAAGACCCCAGCTCCTAATGCCACCACTCTGGGGGTTAGGATTTCAATATATGAATTTTGAGGGGACACAAACGTTCAGACCAAAGCAAATAGCACACCATGCATGCTGTTCTGAACTTTGCTTTTGTTTACTTAACCATATAACTCAGAGCTCTTTTTATAACAGGACAGGGAGAGCTTTACTTCCATTTTACAGAATATGAATGTGTCATAAATTAGTTAATTGATTCCCTGTTGATGTACATTTAGGTTACTTATTTATGTATTTATATGAGTGGCTAGCCAGTATGGGGATCTGAACCCTTGACTTTGGTGTTATCAACACTGAGTTCTAACCAAATGAGCTAATCAGCCTGCTGCATTTAGGTTATTTAGTTATTTGCAATCTTCTGCAATTATGAACAGAGCTACAATGAATAACTTGGGGCATCTGTAATTTCATTTATAGCTTGACTAATGTTTAATATGTGGATTGGCATTAATATATGATATGATTTATGAATAAATATACATTTATTGGGGTGCATGCTCAAAAGATTTTTGCTGTTGATGGAGTAGTCTTCACATATTTCATTGTGTACCATATTATTAAACTTTTGGGGATATGTATCTCAATGTATGTATTATATGTATGTTTATTTATAAATTATATAAATGTACTATTATACTAATGTATTGCAAGCATTATAGAAACAAGGAGCTATAAAGAGAATAGGTAAATGAGCAATACTCAAATATTTTATTTTACTTAGTAATAGCAAAAGCTCTTTGCTCTCCTTAAAAATGTTTAAAAATGGGCCGGCCCGGTGGCGCACTGGAGAGTGCGCCGCTTGGGAGTGCGGCGGCGCTCCCG
>NW_007768139.1:0-206 GCF_000696425.1 Galeopterus variegatus | reverse complement strand
TTGTTAGAAATTTGGATATATGTATATTTTTCTTGAGACAGGCTTCACAACTTTAATCAGAAACTGAAAGTGATGTATGACCTTTAAATTCAAGAATGATAGTTTGCCTTTGACAGTATTGAGTTCAAATTAATTTCTTAAATTAATGATTTTAAATTTTTTCTGTTACATAAGTAATGTGTGTCTTTGTTGACAAATTTCACATG
>NW_007768138.1:5894-6118 GCF_000696425.1 Galeopterus variegatus | reverse complement strand
CCTTTTCTTTCATAGCAGTTCCCCAAAGATACAATCAATGAAGAATTGATAGAATTTTTGATGGCAGATCAAAAAGATGAAAGCCATGGCTTCCTTCTTTTCTATAAACAAAGGAGCGCTGCCTCTGCAGGTAAGCCTCTCAGGTAGAACCATGAGAAATGGACCTGGGAGGGGTCTCTAGGTCAACTGGTCTTAAGCGTTATTAGGTTTAGGTCCCAGGGAGA
>NW_007768138.1:2396-2741 GCF_000696425.1 Galeopterus variegatus | reverse complement strand
TTGTCAACGTGCACACCCATCGGTGGTGTGTAACTTGTTCCACATCTTCACCATTTTCTACTTTTAGCTATTCTGTTGGGTTTTTAGTAGTGTCTTATTATTGTGGGTTTAATTTGCATTCTCTGATAACTAAGGATTCTGAAAATCTTTTCATAGGTTTATCAACCTCTCAAGAATTCTTTTGTTAAGTGCCTGTTTGGGTCTCTTATCCATTAAATTTTTTTTATTACTTTGTAGAATTCTTTATACATAAAATATGACTAATTTATTTTTTATATGCTTGCAGATATCTTCTGCCATTTTCTGACTTAGTTCACTCATATTAATGGTGTCTTTTTTTTTTTT
>NW_007768138.1:0-397 GCF_000696425.1 Galeopterus variegatus | reverse complement strand
CATCTACTTAGAATTAATGAAAAGAAATTTTTCTTGCTTTGGAAATTCTAGTAACTGTATTAGTGTTCATCACCTAAATAATTTACTTTTCCCTGGATCCCAGTATATTTATTTAGGGTTGGTAATTCTTGTCTACAGAACATGAAGTGTGCTCTACCAGGCTTTTTTGCTGTTCTCCTTACTGTGCTTTCATTTTCAGGACTTTTGCCTAATATCCTGAAATATTGACAAAATATGATACCAGTCATCCAGTTTTGGTCATTCAACAGTTTCAAAGGCGTTGAGAGCATATGTGAGTATGGTTTCATAGAAAGAAGTGTTTTGACTTTATCTTATCCTTTTCTTTCATAGCAGTTCCCCAAAGATACAATCAATGAAGAATTGATAGAATTTTTGA
>NW_007768137.1:5794-6118 GCF_000696425.1 Galeopterus variegatus | reverse complement strand
ATTTTAGCCCAATTCAAAATTTAACTGTATTTTTCTTATGATTGGAAATATATAGCTTGTTTCACAGTGAATTTCATAAAGATCTCTTATGATTGGAAATATATAGCTTGTTCCACAGTGAATTTCATAAAGATCTCTATCTGATTCATCCTTTATTCTCCATAGCTCCTAGTTAGGGGCTTAGTAGATCCTCAGGGAATATTTGCTAAGTTAATATATCAGTTCATTAAAATAGGAGGTACCAACCAAAAACCTCATGTTCTTTGATGAAAAACAGAGCCCCCAATTTAGGCACTCGATCTGGTGAACTTATTTCCATGCCTC
>NW_007768137.1:0-298 GCF_000696425.1 Galeopterus variegatus | reverse complement strand
ATAAATATATTATAATATTAAATATTCTATAAAATGATTTTTTAAAAGTAATGAAAAAACAGAAATGAGAACTTATGGTAGTTTTCTCATTTTCTTGCCGTTTCTATGTCTTAGCCTTTCCTAGATTTTTCCTATAATACCCACCTCTATTTCTAATTTTTTGATTCTTATTGGTCAATAAAACTCAATTCATGGGTCATCTCCTCCTTCATACCTGCCCTGATATTCCCTGATCATATTAACCTCTCTCATTTTAGCCCAATTCAAAATTTAACTGTATTTTTCTTATGATTGGAAA
>NW_007768136.1:5362-6118 GCF_000696425.1 Galeopterus variegatus | reverse complement strand
TATCCACCACTTCCACCACCAGATCCGTAACCACCACCATAGGAACTGCCTGAGCTTCTTCCGCCAAAACTACCCCTCTTCATGGGTCCATAATTTGATTGCAGTTGTCCAGTATAATTTCCAAAATCATTATAGTTACCACCGCCAGAATTTCCTCCTTCACTGTAACATCATATATCCTCCACCACCACCACCATATCCACCACCTCGGTTTCCATATCCTCGTCCGCCACCACCATAGCCCCCTCTACTCCTATAACCAGGACCACCTCTATAGTTGCCACGTTTACCTCCAGATTCATCATATCTGCCATCGCTTCCTCCATAACTACCTGAGCTGCCACCACCTCCGCCACCATAGCCTCCTCTTACACCAGTTTCCACCACCTCTAAAATCTCCTTCACGACCTGTAAAGTCGCCAGCTCCACCTCCACAACCTCTTTGTGATCCAGCAGACTGCGTCTCTTGTTTAGAAAGAGCTTTTTTCACTTCACAATTATGCCCATTAATAGTGTGGTATTTCCGAGCAACAATTTTATCAACTGTATCATCATCAAAAGTTACAAAAGTAAATCCTCTTTTTTCCACTCTTGCCTGTCTTCCATAACTTCTGTGGTTTCACTCTTGCCATACTTTTCAAAGTAGTCTCCTAAATTACATTCTTCTGTATCTTCTGTAATATCACCAAAAAAATTTTTCTTCCCTCTTAGATGGGCACCAGGCTTTACAGAATCCTCCCTAGAAACAGCTCTCTG
>NW_007768136.1:0-277 GCF_000696425.1 Galeopterus variegatus | reverse complement strand
AGATTAAATTATTTAGTGTTCAGACTCATGAAAGATACTGTTGAGGTAAATCTCTTCCCTGTTCTCTCATTTTATAGACAAAGATATGGAAGCCTGGAGAGGCTCTTAGTTAATTTGAGACCACACAACTCCCTAATTTCTTCATTTCTAGTCTCATTCCCACTCCCTCTTTCTGTCTCAGTGGCTTTTCTCCATCAGCTATTCCATTTACCTTTTACATCATTTAGCTTTCCTTTTTACTGGCTGTTCTCATTAAGGTCTATCCCATCTGTAAAAG
>NW_007768135.1:5870-6118 GCF_000696425.1 Galeopterus variegatus | reverse complement strand
GAGCTTGGAGAAAATTATGTTAAGTGAAATAAGCCAGGCACAGAGAGAGAAATACCACATGATCTCACTCATATGTGGAAACTAAAAATGTTGATCTAATAGAAGTAGAGAGTAGAATAGTGGTTACTAGAGACTGCTGAGGAGAAGGGTAAGGAGGGAGATGGGAAAAGGGTGGTCAGCAGATACAAAATATTAGAGAGATAGGAAGAATGGGATCTAGTGTTCTACAGTAATACAAGGAGACTACA
>NW_007768135.1:0-416 GCF_000696425.1 Galeopterus variegatus | reverse complement strand
AATACTCCAATTCATACAGATAGAAAGTAGACCAGTGATCACCAAGGGCTGGGATATGGAAGAAATGGGAAATTATTGTTAACTGGGTACAGAGTTTCAATTTGGGATGATGAAAAAGTTCCGGAGATGGATAAATAGTGATGGTTGCACAACAATGTGAATGTACTTAATGTCACTGAACTGTACACTTAAAAAGAGTTAAAATGGTAAATTTCATTTTATGTATATTTTACCACAATAAAAAAAATTAAGCTGCGTGAGAATCTAGGGGAGTTCTTAAATGAGTAAAGTGCACAGGATTTAATACGTGGATTTCATAATAGCTATTTAGAGATCTTTGTTTCTTAATGAGGCCAGGGTAATTGATACTGCCAGATAATTCCCAACTTAAAAAGAGATTAAACAACACACACCTG
>NW_007768134.1:5724-6118 GCF_000696425.1 Galeopterus variegatus | reverse complement strand
TATTCTGTTAGCTAGTATTTTATTGAGGATTTTTGCATCTATATTCATCAAGGATATTAGCTTGTAGTTTTCTATTATTGATGCATTTTTGTCTGGTTTTGGTATCAGGGTGATGTTTGTCTCATAGAATGAATTTGGCAGAATAGCCTCTGTTTCAATCTTTTGGAACAGTTTCTACAGAATTGGTATCAGATCCTCTTTGAAGATTTGGTAGAACTGTGCAGTGAACATATCTGGTCCTGGGCTGTTCTTTGTTGGGAGCCTTCTAGTAACAGCTTCAACCTCATTTATTGTAATTGGCCTGTTCAGATATTCTATACCTTCTTGGCTCAGTTTTTGTAGTTTGTATGCATCCAGAAATTTATCCATTCCCTCCATATTTTCAAATTTGTTG
>NW_007768134.1:0-296 GCF_000696425.1 Galeopterus variegatus | reverse complement strand
GTGAGAGTGGGCATCCTTGTCCAGTTCCTGTTTTTAAGGGAAAAGCTTTCAGCTTTTCCCCGTTCGGGATGATATTGGCAGTGGGCTTATCGTATATGGCTTTAATTATCCTGCCTATGCCTAACTTGTAGAGAGACTTTATCATGAAAGGATGTTGAATTTTGTCAAATGCTTTTTCAGCATCAATAGAGATGATCATGAAGTTTTTGTCTTTTTTTTTTTTATTAACATGGTGTATCATATTTATTTATTTGTGTATGTTGAACCAACCTTGCATCCCTGGCATGTATCCCACT
>NW_007768133.1:5736-6118 GCF_000696425.1 Galeopterus variegatus | reverse complement strand
GAGCATTATTCCTACTTTTCTTTACAGAAATGACTTTGTTCCTACAGAAGTTTTTTTTTTTTAAATTTTTTATCTGACTCATCACTCAAACCTTCCACTACTGGTGGAAACTGATCGCTTGTTGGGTTTCATATTTTAAAACAATCATGTCGCATAAAGCTTCCTAGAAGACATCAATAGATGTAATCATGGCTGTTGATCAACTACTGAAGTTTTCTGCTTCCTCAGACCATCACAGGATTTGAACACGTAATGTGGATATTGTCGTCAGTGCTGACCTGATTACCTGGCTCGGTGGAGGAGCCCGTGCTTTGAGGAGTGCATCAGGGTGGCATCAGGAGTGCTGCTTGGCTGGTGTCCTATTACTTGCTCAATATGATTC
>NW_007768133.1:0-810 GCF_000696425.1 Galeopterus variegatus | reverse complement strand
TTAAAGAGGAGGAAGCAAGAAGTCTCCCTAAGGAAGACTGAATGGTACAGAGCGTCCTCTGTCTCTGGACAGAATCAAGGTCATGGGTCCCTTCGGCTCCTTGTGGTAGCTCAGGTCTAGGTTGGCTTCAAAGCGGATGAGATGGAGCCACAGTCACACTGTCCCAGTGGACATGGCTGGACTCAGGTGCGTCCTGGGCGGTCGGCATCTACCGTTCCTCCAGCTTTGTGCTGGGGAAGCGTCTGTGGTCCACGGCAGAGGCTGAGAGCAGCGGTTGCAGTATAAAACAACCACACTTTCTTTCCAAGACAGAGAAAAGACGAACAAAAACCACTCTGAGTGCTTTGCAGTGTCGCGGTCTGCGATGTGCCCCCGCCACACCCTCTCCCACCCTGGCCCCTCACCTGCCCGCGTGACCGGCTTGTTAATTCTGACATGTTCACGGCTTGCTCGTTCACCCCAGCTGCTTGCTGTTTAGGCCACGGTTGGTTGTGGCCTCCTTCTCGGTAACTGAAAATCTGGAGACGATGTCAGAACAAAAGGCCCTGTCAGTGTCCTCCCTGTCAGCACGTGAGCTGTTGCTGTGGGGACGGTGGACCGAGACACTGGCTGCTGCATTCTAGACACTGCAGCAGCTGGCGCCCCCACCTAGTGTGTCCCGCTGACAGCCAGGGCGCAGACAGCAGAGGGACGTGTGGCTGCTACAGAGCCCCTGCAAGGCAGCGCTAGGTCTGGGCCATGGTGCCAGTGGCTCTGAGTCAACCATGCCCGACAACGGTACCTCTGGCTCCGTCTCTGCCCGTCTCTCCC
>NW_007768132.1:5792-6118 GCF_000696425.1 Galeopterus variegatus | reverse complement strand
TTCTTAGATGCAGTAAGGTTTGAGGAGAAACTTGTGAAAACAAATATTTGAAAGGATATTAGTCAAAATAATGACAGTGGTTAACTTTGAGAGGTGGAGAATAGGAACTTTTTATTTGGTCTTTGTGCTTTTCTGCATTGCTTGAACTTTATACATGGATATATATACTAATTACAATGAAAAGAAAATGTAGAGCTAGTTACACTTTGGGAAAAACATTTATGTACTAAATGTAATGAATAAAAACTAAGATATCGCTTTGGCGAATCAGGGAATCTTAAATCTGGAATCTGTAAGTGACAGACCTCAGTGTCCCCAGGACCTAG
>NW_007768132.1:0-234 GCF_000696425.1 Galeopterus variegatus | reverse complement strand
AGTGGTTTCCTAGTATTTGTTTGAATATTTGCAGTGATAGGAGACTCACTACTTTATAAGGTAGGACCTTCTCCCATAGGCCATATTGGTTTGGCTTCTTTTTAGATGAAGTTAAACCCTCTCTCTGTAGCATCTGCCCATAAATCTTAGTCCAGACTTCAGGGAAGATGAAGTAAATCCCCATTCCATGTGACACTCCTTCAAAAATTTGAGAGAATCTTGCTGTGGTTCTTA
>NW_007768131.1:5829-6118 GCF_000696425.1 Galeopterus variegatus | reverse complement strand
GAAAAGGGAATCCTTGTACACTGTTGGTGGGAATGTAAATTAGTACAGCCATTATGAAAACTGTATGGAGTTTCCTTGAGAAATTCAAAATAGAACTACCATATGATCAAGCAATCCCACTTCTGCGTATATATCAAAAGAAAATAAAATCAGTATGTTGAAGACATATCTGCACTCCCATGTTCATTGCAGCACTATTCACAACAGTCATCAATGGATGAATGGATTTAAAAAATGTGATACATATACATTATGAAATACTATTCAGTCTTAAAAAAAGGAAATTCTG
>NW_007768131.1:0-231 GCF_000696425.1 Galeopterus variegatus | reverse complement strand
CAGTGACGGTTGCCTTTATTGATCAGTCTAGCAGGGACATCAGAAAGAAGTTGCAAAACCTTGAAGGGTTGCAGGATAAATCATTAAGAGAATTAGTGCAGGTGGCTGAAAAGGTTTATCATAACAGAGAGCCAGAAGAAGCTAAAGAAATAAAGTGAGAAAAGCGCCAAGAGAAAAGTTTTCACAGACTTCTGGCCACTGTAGTTAGGGAAACCAGAGAGCCTAATAATA
>NW_007768130.1:5907-6118 GCF_000696425.1 Galeopterus variegatus | reverse complement strand
ACATTTCAGTTCAGAGGTAAAAGGATAGATTATTTAATGTTATTGGCACATCTAGAGAAAGCAATTTTGTGTCCCATATTATGACACATATAAATTCTAGATGGATTAAAAAATGAATGTAAAATAATTTTTATTTTTAAAAAGATGACTGGTAAGAGGATCTTAACCCTTGGCTTGGTGTTGTCAGCACCACACTCAGCCAGTGAGCGAA
>NW_007768130.1:0-335 GCF_000696425.1 Galeopterus variegatus | reverse complement strand
CGGGAGCGCCGCTGCGCTCCCAAGCGGCGCACTGTAGCAGTGCGCCACCGGGCCGGCCCGTCACGTGCATTCAATTTTAATTAAAATAGTACCAAGGATGTTTTAATTGATAAAATGATCTTGAGTTCTTACACATTAATTTTCTTGAGACTATTAAAAAATATATATATAATAAAAGAGAGTGAGGTAGGACTTCCCCTGCCAGCATACAGAATGCTCTGAGAAACCATTTTAATCTAGTTGATGTAGTATTGGCATAGAAATGGACGGATTGGTAAAACTAGGAATTCCAGAAATAGAGCCCAGTATATCTGACAGTTTTGTATATAACAAAG
>NW_007768129.1:5581-6118 GCF_000696425.1 Galeopterus variegatus | reverse complement strand
TGATGTTGGACTGTAGTCTCCTCATTTATAAAACAGGAGAGCTGGATCACTGTGTGCTAATCCTCCCAGAGATGTGCTTAAAGTTTGATGGCACCTACTTAAGAAACTTCCTCATTCAAATATTGCTTCAGTTCTGTCCCCTATTCTCATAAAAAGCTCCTGAACATATCTTGAGCACACCAGAGGAGGGAAACATGCCAACTTTCTTGGAAGCATGTTTATTTTTATGGGACTGGCTGGTGAGGAGGATGGTTTGCAGGGGTAAGGGTTGGGAGAAGAATACACTGTACATGGGAGAGTTCATTGAAATCAGTGCATGAAATTACAGTAGAAAGGATCAAAGAGAAAAATTGCCTAGAGAGTGACAGGCTCTCTTTCAAGAAGAAAAACCAAATAATTTATGCCTCCATGGTACTGTAGGGCTCATATTTTAGCCTGTGGAATTCCTCGATTGCCATAACTGAGCCTCTTGCACGGAGGAACTATTAATCCTTTGCATGCTTTGCCATTAATATTGTTTATTGGGCCACAAGAAGA
>NW_007768129.1:0-256 GCF_000696425.1 Galeopterus variegatus | reverse complement strand
TCAAATTCACCTAATATAGAAAACATTGCATTTCTTCACTCAGGATGGGCTTAGATCATGCTACAATTTTAGTGTGTGATATATAAATTCCCAGTGTCTCAATATCTCCAGCAATAACATGAGCTCAGCAATATTTGCTTTACTATTACCTAAAACATTAATGGATAAATGAAAAAAAAAAAAAAAAGCGTGACCGGAGCTCTTTGGAAATGCTTATGATATTACTAACAAAATAAACTCATAATTAAATAAAGAT
>NW_007768128.1:5788-6118 GCF_000696425.1 Galeopterus variegatus | reverse complement strand
TGAATGTCAATTAGATCCTGATGGTTGACAGTGTTAAATTCTTCTGTATCCTTGCTGATTTTCTGTCTAGTAGTTCTATCAAGTGTTGAGAGAGGAATGCAAAGTCTCCAACAATAATTCTGAATTTGTCCATTTCTCCTTTCAGTTCTATCAGTTCTGCTTCATGTATGTTGAAGCTCTGTAGTCTGGTATACACAGATAGAGAATTGCTGTTTGTTCTTGGTGTACTGACATTTTCATCATTATGGAACATCCCCCTTTGCTCCTAGAAATGTTCTTTCTTCTGAAGTCTACTTTATCCATTATTAATATAGTCACTCCTGTTTTTAT
>NW_007768128.1:3232-3666 GCF_000696425.1 Galeopterus variegatus | reverse complement strand
TCTTTAAAAAAGGAAAACCATAGACCAATGTTTATCATGATCATTAATGCAGATATTCTAAACAAATTCTAAGCAAATCAAGTTCAGCCATATGTAAAATGAATTGCACACTACAAACAGCTAGTACAGATCTCTTTCTCTATGCTTATTCAACGTAATATTGGAAATTCTACACAAAAAGTAAAGTAATTAAAAGGCATACAGTTTGGANAACTAGTAAGTTCAGCAAGGTCATTGGAATAGAAGATTAAAATACAAAAACTCAATTTTATCTCTGTATACTAGCAAGGAACACGTGGAAATCAAAATGAAAAAACAATAGCTCAAAAATGAAATATGAGGGTATTAATTTAACAACACATACAGGATTTTTTGTGTTAAACTACAAAACACTGATGGAAAACAATCAAAGAAAATCTAAATGAATGTACTGT
>NW_007768128.1:0-1401 GCF_000696425.1 Galeopterus variegatus | reverse complement strand
ACCAGGAAGAATATATGGATGGCAGATAAACACGTAAAAAGATGTTCAGCATTATAGCCGTAGGGGAAATGCATATGAAAACCACAATGAGATATAAGCACATACTTGTTAGAACAATTGTAAAAGGAAAAGAATAACAATGACAGATGCTCATGAGGTTGTGGAGTAACCAAATCACTCGTGTATTGACAGTGGGAATGTGAGATAGCACAGCTACTCTGAAAAACAGTTTGGCAGCTTCTGACTGAACTGTTAAAAACAGAACATGCAACTGCATATGACCCAGCAGTGGTACTCTTGGGCATTCATCCTTGGGAAATGAAAGCGTATGTCCACACAAAAATCAGTACGTGAATATTTGTGCCACTGTATCCGTCAGCAGCTTACAAAGATGTTCTGGTACTTGTGCAAATTGAAATAACCAGATAGTTTTCTAGTATGTAGGTTGTCTTATCTTTGCTTGGGAAATGCAATCAATACTCATGCACTAACAGTAGGTACCAGGTTTGTGTAAAGATGCACATAGAGTCAGTGTACATCTTAAGATGAAAATGAGTTGCCTGAGTACTAGAGCTATATTATGTCTGTACATGTCAACTTTTAAGAACTCCAGTAAGTATGTGGAGAAAAACAAGATCCATCTTTTCGTTTTTATCAAGTGTAGGAGGTCCATATTACAGTTGTAGAGCCTTTTATTGTTATTATTTTTGGCAGAATGGAATTTTATTTCTCTAGAAAGGTAGGGAGTTGGGGCCGGGCAGGGAAATGTCCTTGAGCTTCTGGTCCAGCGTCTTGAGGTCATCCAGGAAGTGGGTCGGAGGAAAGATGTGCAAAGAGCCAGTAAGCACCTCCCACTTGCCCTCAGTGTCGTTGGTCACCTCGTAGGACGCCCCATCTCTGACAAGGCCGTGCTGCAAACGATGTACATGATGAGCCAGGGCCCGGCCCAAGCATCTACTCCTGCCTTGTTCTTGTGCCAGTGGTCAAAGCAGGCACTGACAGTGGCCTGGGTGATGGGCATGGGGGCAATGTCAGCTACAAAAGGGCCACAGCTTTCCTTCCAGCCAGTCTTCCATGGCATCCTCCGTCATGTCCTTGATGACCCGAGTCCACGGGACACCTGATAAGTGGACTCCATGCACTCCCTCCACTCCAGCTGGCTGGAAGCCCCCGAATCCCCAGGGTTGTTAATGGTGCCTCCCAGGTGCTCCGGGTTCTGGATGAGGCTGCTGTGAGCCTGCATACTGGTGTGCTGGATCAGCTTGGCCAGGTTCTTCTTGCTCACACCAGTGGGAAGAAGGATATAGAGCAACAGGACCCGGACCTTGTCCTAGGCTGGTGCTGTTAAGTCCAGCAGCACCAGCAAGATCATCTTCATGGTGTCCTTGATCTTCTTGCCCT
>NW_007768127.1:5891-6119 GCF_000696425.1 Galeopterus variegatus | reverse complement strand
TGAGATGAAGGATTCTCCAGAATTATTAATATGGACAGTAAGACAAGATTGAAATCATAGAGCAAGATGATAATTAAGGCAGTGCTCTTGTCTAGAATAAAAGTTCTGTGTGCTTCTGCTACTGAGATCTCAAGAGCTGTCCTGGGTGGGCCCTGTCCTTCCCAAACACTGAGACTCTGAAAGCAACCTCAGTGTATTTTCAATAAATCTTTTTTTTTTTTTTTTTTT
>NW_007768127.1:0-679 GCF_000696425.1 Galeopterus variegatus | reverse complement strand
AGGACAATCAAAGAATAGTTCTAAAAAAGAAAACTAAAGTTCAAAATCACAGAGCCAGTAAATGACAGAAAGAGGATTTGAACCTGACCCCCCAAAATGAGCTCAACAAGCTCTTAAGTCCTAAAAATGTATGAAGTTTCGGAGTTAAAAGATTCACACATCTTTTTTGGAAAGTCTTATATATGTAAGCCCACACTCCTGTGCTAGTAAATGAAAAACTGACTTTCTATTTTTTTATTAATAAGGTTATTTCTGTCCTATCAACACTTGTTTTTATCTGACGTTTTGATTACATCCATCCTAGTAGGTATACAATGGTACCTCACTGCGGTTTTGATTTGCATTTCTCTAATGCCTAATGATATTGAGCATCTTTTCATGTGCTTATTGATCATTTGAATATGTTCTTTGGAGAAACGTCTATTCAGATCTAACAGTTCACAAAAGTATAGAGAGTCATTATTATTTTCATAGAATAGCAGATTGTCAAGGAAGTAAGTCTTTGAAAAGTTTAATGCAGCCCTTTTATGCCACCACCTCATTGCACAGAGGTGGGTCCTCACCAGCCATTGCTGTGGCTCTTGCCCACACAATGGAAGCAAAATCTGACCCATTTGAGATGAAGGATTCTCCAGAATTATTAATATGGACAGTAAGACAAGATTGAAATCATAGAGCA
>NW_007768126.1:5853-6119 GCF_000696425.1 Galeopterus variegatus | reverse complement strand
GATACCATACTGAGTAAGGCTGTCCTTCAGAAATGAATGAGATATAGTGTATTTCCCAGAGAAGCAAAAGCTTTGAGGGTTTATCATCACAAGACAAGCCTTACAAGAAATTCTCTAGGGAGTCCTGTGTCTGGAATCCAGAAAACAATAATCACCATCATGAAGACACAAGTAAGGACAAAACACACTGGTACAGTAGATAAATAAGTGAGAAAGAAAAAGAAACTATATCCTACCACCTCAAAAAAATCAATGAATACCAAAGA
>NW_007768126.1:0-347 GCF_000696425.1 Galeopterus variegatus | reverse complement strand
TGAATACTTCCCAAATTTTGGGAGAGATACAGTCATATAGATCCAAGAGGCTAAAAGATTTTCTACTGGATTTAACCCTAAAAGGACCTCCTGGAGACACAATATTGTCAAATAATCGAAAGTCAAGATAAAGAAAGAATTCTGAAAACAGCAAGAGAAAGCATCAAATTACCTATGAGGGAATCCCCCTCAGACTGACAGCAGACTTCTTAACAGAAACCCTACAGTTTAGAAAACAATGGGAAGATATATGAAAAGTACTAAAGGAAAAATACTGCCACCAAAGGATACCATACTGAGTAAGGCTGTCCTTCAGAAATGAATGAGATATAGTGTATTTCCCAGAG
>NW_007768125.1:5695-6119 GCF_000696425.1 Galeopterus variegatus | reverse complement strand
TTTAGGTTGGTTCTGTATCTTGACTACTGTAAACAGAGCTGTGATGAACATGGGAGTGCAGATATCTCTTCGACATGATGAATTCCATTCCTCTGGATAAATACGCAGAACAGGGACTGCTGGATCATATGGAAGACCAATCTGTAGTTTTTTGAGAAACTTCCAAATTGTTTTTCAAAGTGGTTGTACTAATTTACATTCCCACCAACAGTGCAGTAGTGTTCCCTTCTCTCCACACCCTCACTAGCATTTGTTATTCACCATCTTTTTGATCATAGCCAGTCTAACTGGAGTGAGGTGGTATCTCAGTGTGGTTTTAATTAGCATTTCCTTGATGACTAGTGATGTTGAGCATTTTTTCATGTATCTGTTGTCCACTTGTATGTCTTCCTTTGAAAAATGTCTTTTCAGCTCCTTTGCCCAT
>NW_007768125.1:0-210 GCF_000696425.1 Galeopterus variegatus | reverse complement strand
ATAGAAAAAAATAGAATTACCATGTTATCCAGCAACTCCACCTCTGGGGATATACCCAAAACAATTCAAAGCAGGATCTTGAAGAGATATTTTTACACCCATGGTCATAGCAGCATAATTCACAAATAGCTAAAATGCAGAGGCAACCCAAGTGTCTGGTGATGGATGAATGGAGAAACACAATGTGGTATATACATGTAGTAGATTTTT
>NW_007768124.1:5749-6119 GCF_000696425.1 Galeopterus variegatus | reverse complement strand
TGCCAGATCCATACTATCAGCATGTCCATTAGGACAAATTGTGATTATTACCCTTGTCCTCCACCCACATAATCCCTGACCTCCTTCCCCTTCCTCTCCTCCACTACCCCACCCCACAACCCTAGGTATGCTCTCTGTCTCTGCAAGTCCAATGCACCACTGTTGTCCTTCTTTCCTTCCTGCTTTCTCTCATAGCTCCCACTTATGAGTGAAGACGTGGTATTTCCCCTCTGCACCTGGATTACTTAACACAATTTTCTCCAAGCTCATCCTTGTTGTTATGAAAGGCTGAATTTCATTCATTTTTCGTGAGAGACTAGTATAACACAGTGTATGTATACCAAATTTTCCTTATCTATTTGTCCATCTA
>NW_007768124.1:0-264 GCF_000696425.1 Galeopterus variegatus | reverse complement strand
TGGCTCCTTTTAGTTAAGCTTTGTAAATTTATTGAAGTTTGTGCATTACTTGTAATCAACTGGTGTAGGCTCCTCATAGATTCGGAGAAAGAAATATTCAAATGTTAACATGCAAGCCAGGCCTTATCAGTTATGGTTTTTATAGATTATAAATTCTCAGCAGAGGAAAGCAGAAAAATACAAAAACTAGTCATACACTCACATTACAAGGTAAAATGTACTATTAAAATAATAAATAAAGTGGAAAACAGCACAGGATATGAG
>NW_007768123.1:5443-6119 GCF_000696425.1 Galeopterus variegatus | reverse complement strand
AATCAGTGTATTGGCTTAAATTCTGGCACAGGCTCCTTATCTTGTAGAGGACTGGTGCTTTGTGAAGGCGTTCTAGATGTTATAGAAATAAGTACAGGGTACAGTGGTCTTGGAAAGGTTAGAAAAGCCTCTGAGCCTCCTGTAACACTTAGGATGATCTGTTCACCAGGCAGATGGGGTAGGAAAGAACATTTCAGGTGTTATAAGTTTCTTGAGGTCAGAGACTTAGTCTTTTTCATCTTGGTGCCTCAGAACAACACTGACACATAGTAAATGCTCAATAAATATCTGTAGAATGAAACTGAAGATATTGGGGAGTCATGCCACTAGAAATGCCAAAGTAAGAGATACAGGTGTGTCACTGGGGGCTGCAAGCATAGGGTGAAAGGTAATGTTAGAGACATAAAAAAGAATCAGATGTAGAAGGTCTCATCAGATATGTTAAGGGTTTCAAACCTTATCCTAAAAATTATAGAGGGTTATTCGAAGGGTCTCTAGCATGATATAATCAGATTGTCATTTTAGGAGATCCTTCTGAGTGTGCTCTAAAGGGTGACTCAGAGCAAGCTAATCCAGAGGTGGAGAGACCAGATAAGGGGTTATTGTGATAGCCCCCAGAAAATATGGTGAGAACCTGAGCTAAGATTGGCTTCTCACCAGGCAGCAGTCACTTCTG
>NW_007768123.1:0-799 GCF_000696425.1 Galeopterus variegatus | reverse complement strand
GAGCTATAGACATACGAGAGAGGATTTATTAGGAGAACTGGCTCACATGATTATGGTGGCTAAGAAGTCTCACAACAGGCCATCTGCAAGCTGGAGACTGTTAGATGATGGTAGTTTGGCTCAGTCCAAGTCTGAAGGCCTTAAACCATGGAAGCCAATGGTGTAACTCTCAGTCTCAAGCTGAAATCCTAAGAACCCAGGCCAGGAGGGTGGGGGGCACTGGTGCAAGTCCTGGAGTCCAAAGGCCGGTGAGCCTGGAGTTCTCATGTTCAAGACAACAGAGGAAGAGTCTATTCCAGCTCTCCAAAAAGAGACCAGTTCATCCTCTGTATTTGTTTTCATCAGGCCCTCAGCCTATTAAATGGTGCCAGCACATACTGAAGGTAGATCTTCCTCACCTAATCCACTCAGACTCACAGGCTAATTTCCTCTGGGAACACGCTCACAGACACAGCCAAAATAATGCAATTCCAGGTTTCTAGGTATTCCTTAAGCCAGTCAAATTGACAACTAAAATTACCATCAACTAGCTATAACTCTTTGTTGAATTATTGAATTTCCAAATTCTCAGCAACTATCTATTCAAAATTCTACCTCTTCTCTGATCTCTTTATTCTCTCCTTCTGGGATCAGAGGCCAACTGTGGGTCTGCAAAGTGTTTGTTACTCCAAGTACCATTAAGCACATGGTTTTGGCCAGCTGACACTATTTTTGAACTAAGTCTTTCTTGATTAAAAAAATCAGTGTATTGGCTTAAATTCTGGCACAGGCTCCTTATCTTGTAGAGGACTGGTGCTTT
>NW_007768122.1:5368-6119 GCF_000696425.1 Galeopterus variegatus | reverse complement strand
CAGCTTCCTTCCATCAGCCTGAAACCCGTCTACCTAAGCCTCCCTCTGCTTTCCTTCTTTGCCTTGAGGCTATACAGACCTGTATCTGTCTCCCTGTCCTGTAAATATCTGAAAACCATGATGCCCTCTAGAGTTCTTTTCCCCAGAATGCCTTCATTGTTTATTCATTCAAAATGTACTCGTTATGTTCCCACACATGGCTATGATAGTAAAAGAGACACCTTGATCCCTGCCTTCATGGAGCTTGTTGTACTCTGGTTAGGCCAAGTAAATAGACAAAATGTACACAGTAAGTGCTATAGGTAACAGCACTCCTGGGACTAGGAAGAAGGCCAATCTAATCTACACTGTGGGAGTTAGAAGTAGGTCCAGAAAAGCTCCGAAAGTGACATCTGAGTCAGGATTCAAAGGCTAGTAGGAATTAAGGATTTGAAGGACAGAAAGGGCAAAGCAAAGAAAATGGCACACACAAAGGCATGGAAGAGACAAGAGGAAAAGCAAAATGAGTTGCAAAGAGTGAAAGTTCAGTACCTCTGCAGCAGAGCGTAATGGCAGATGTTAAGAAAAAAGGCAGAAATAAAGACAGGGACCAACTATATGAGGTTTGGGGCCCTGTTATGGAGTCTGGATTTGATGCTATGAGCAATGGGAAGTCAATAATAGTAAACGAAGAAGTAAAAGAAGGATTGGCAAAAAAGGCCAGATCTGGTCCCCCATCTGTTTTTGTAAATGAAATTTTATTGGAACACAG
>NW_007768122.1:0-217 GCF_000696425.1 Galeopterus variegatus | reverse complement strand
CACTGAGGGTTGCGATCCGTTGCCGGACACGAAAAAAGACAAAAAGGAAAAAAAAAAGTCATCTCATCCAACTGATGTTTGAAAACCTCACTGAAGGGGAATTCACCACCTCCTGAAGAACTCACTGTTTCTCTAGTTGACCAGCTCTGCTGGGCACAGCTTCCTTCCATCAGCCTGAAACCCGTCTACCTAAGCCTCCCTCTGCTTTCCTTCTTTG
>NW_007768121.1:5563-6119 GCF_000696425.1 Galeopterus variegatus | reverse complement strand
AAAAAAAAAAAAATGAATGGCTTTATTGTGGGCTAAAAATGCATACATTTGTAAAGATTACATAATATTGCCTGAAACACTTTAATATTTTAAACATTTGTTATATCATGCATATTTTTATAAAGTGTACATTTTTGCACAACAACTTTTAATGTAGATATAGGAAGATAGATGCAGTTCAGTAACATTCATTTGAATTGCTGTTATATTTTATTTTATAAATTTGTACCATAATATATTTACCAATTCTCATGTTAATAAATATTTGAATTATTCCCACAAACAATACAGCAATACAAGAGACATTCTTACACAAGTCTATAGGTACCTAAGTGTTATAACAATTTACATAACACCTGTTATTGTTTAAGTGAAGAATCTTTGAACATATACATATATAAGTGTCTTCTTCTGTGAGCTGTCTGCTCACAACTGCTTAATAATTTCTACTGAATAGAGATAATATTGATTTAACGTTTTAACGATAATCTTATCTTTTAAAAGATTTTCTAAAATGGTAACATCAGCAAGAGGATGGAGTAGGTAATCCCACCCT
>NW_007768121.1:0-473 GCF_000696425.1 Galeopterus variegatus | reverse complement strand
ATGGCCTCTGTTTCAATTTTTTAGAATATTTGAAGAGAACTGGTATTAAGTCCTTGTTAAATGTTTGGTGGAATTTAGCAGTGTAACCATCTGGTCCTGGGGTTTTCTTTGTTGGGAGACTGCTGATTACTGCTTCAATTTTGTTGTTTGTTATTGTTCTGATTGGAAGTTTGTATTTGTTCTTGCCTCAGTCTTGGTAGTTTGTTTGTGTCCAGAAATTTATCCATTTCCTCCAGGTTTACAAACTTGTTGGTGTATGGGTATTTATAATAGTCCATAGTAATTCTTTGTATTTCTGTGGTATTAGTTGTAATGTCTCCTCTGTCATTTATAATTTTTATAGTTTTTGTTATTTGGGTCTTCACTCTTCTTAGCCTAGCTAATGTTAGGTCTATTTTTTTTTTTTATCTCCTCAGAAAAACAACTTTTTCTCTCATTGATGTGTATTGTTTTGGGGGTCTCCATTTCATTTA
>NW_007768120.1:5629-6119 GCF_000696425.1 Galeopterus variegatus | reverse complement strand
GAGGGACTGGCAGGAACCCAGCAAATTCCAAGGGACTCACACCTGGATTCTCCACACTGTGCTGTTCCCAGGTGCATGTGGATGGAAACGTGGTTTCAGAGCTGCAAGAGCTCCGCTGGCCCTGCCGCTCTCCTTCATCTCCTTTCCCTTCTTGAAATCCAACCTGGACCCCGACCACTGCCAAACACAACAGCACTCACCAGTCCGGTATTGCTTACATCCTGGGAATCTTTTTACAGCTGGACTCCGAGAGCTGTCAGTGCGTCAAGACCTATGAGGGAAAGAAACTCGATATTAAAGCAGGGCAGAGCAACCGAGTGTCCATCTCTTTGCTAGCAGGACTGAGTCACTAGGGACTGGGATGGAGGTAGGGAGCCTAAAAGAAGGGGAAATGGTAAGGACCCAGATGCTCATTAAGCCAACCTCAAAATCTCTGGGCTTTGTGGCGATTCTGAGAACAGCAAAAAAAAAAAAAAAAAAAAAAAAAAAA
>NW_007768120.1:0-331 GCF_000696425.1 Galeopterus variegatus | reverse complement strand
TGCCCTCCTTCCTCTTGCCAGTGACAGTCCTTCAAATGTGCAAGAGTGGCTTTCTTGCCTCGCTTTAGCCCTGTCTCCTCAGGGCTATGGCTTACCACTGCTGTGAGCCAGGTAGCTTCCTCTCTGTTCTAAGAACATTACCCTGACCCGGACTAGAGATTCTCTGAAAACAATTCAACGCTGATCCCCTCTAGAGGCTGAGTCTGAGCTGCTGTCATCTGAGCAGAGAGCAAACAGCCCAGCCACCTGCAGGCTCAGTTTGCTTCTGGAGAGGGACTGGCAGGAACCCAGCAAATTCCAAGGGACTCACACCTGGATTCTCCACACTGTG
>NW_007768119.1:5777-6119 GCF_000696425.1 Galeopterus variegatus | reverse complement strand
TTTGGGTCTCCCTCACTCTGGGCCTTGGTTTTCTCATGTGGACAATTCTCTGTGCCCTTGTCCTGCCTCTCTTGTGGACTTCTGTGAGCTTTGGGTGGTGGCTGCACAGAGCGTACTGGGGAGAGCAAAACCGTGCATACACCCAGGGTTCTGGGTACAAGACCCACCCCCTAGCTCTGGCCCCAGCCCGAGCCTCCTGGGACACAGATGCCTGCACACAGGCAAGGGGCAGGGGCCCTGGGCACACTGGCTGAAGCCACGTCTGTAACTACAGGCTTTCTCTCTCTGTCTCTGTCTGGGCCCCTCCCTGTGTATCTGTCTCACTCTTCTGTATCTGCCTCT
>NW_007768119.1:0-271 GCF_000696425.1 Galeopterus variegatus | reverse complement strand
ATTCCATTCATGTAACCACTCTATAAACAGGGCAGACCCTGGGCCAGGCCCCAGGATGTGGGTGAATTAAAACCTGGCTATTCACCTCCTAGAGCTAATGACTCCCTCACCCCAAACCTGGAGCACTGTGGTGTGTCCAGGCCTGAATGGGCGTGGCAGTGACAAGTGGCCAGGGAGGAAGCACTGCATGCTGTGGATCGGAGACGTGGATTTGGGTCTCCCTCACTCTGGGCCTTGGTTTTCTCATGTGGACAATTCTCTGTGCCCTTGT
>NW_007768118.1:5783-6119 GCF_000696425.1 Galeopterus variegatus | reverse complement strand
GGCTATAATCTTACTAATTGTTCTATATGTTTTCTCTGTTAATTATTGAAATATGCTAAAATTTCCCACCATAATATTAAATTTATCAATTTATTCTGGTGATACTATTAATAAAATTGCTTATTTCATTGTTCATTCTATTCTTGCACTTAAAAAAAAAATCACTGACATTTGTCCATAATTTTGTCCCTTTTTCCATTTCTGTCATTAACTTATTTTTGTCTGTTTTTCTACATCGGTTAGTAGAAGTTGGCTAATTTATTTATATCTTCAAAGAAGCAGTTTCAAGGTTTGTGAGTCCTCACTATTTTTCATTTTTCACTCTAGTATTACGTT
>NW_007768118.1:0-632 GCF_000696425.1 Galeopterus variegatus | reverse complement strand
CAGGGCGAGGAAGTAACTGCATCGGGGTAGAGGCATGGGGCATTTGATGTATGGGGAATAGTTCATATGGGGCAGTGCCTAACATGGTTGTCAGAGCCACAGTGGAGAGAGAAGAACATCTTTGTGAAGGAGGGAGTAAGGGCATCGCTGATTACACACAGGACAACTGATTACCTGAGTAAATGAGGATCAGATTTCTGACTGTCAGAAAAGGGATTTACAAACATGGAATGAGAAAAACACTAGGTATTGATGTGTCCTCATGGTTTTCAACATATAGATAGATAGATGGGTATAAAAATAAATGCAGATGCAAATCTGTGTGCATAGATACAGATTTTTTATATACTAACATAAAAATATAAAAATAAACTATGTTTTCCTAGCTTCGTTCACTGAGAGGTACTGAGAGAAGCACCACTCCAACAGCAATGAACACATTTAGAATCCAGATCTTGTTTTCTGGACACCATTTTCTCCTCAAAGAAATTAGACTCTGCAGAAATGGCTAATAATGGGGCTGGAGCAGGAAAAGTACATGATGATTTGGTACAGTTTATGGTACCGGGAAATACTTAAAGAATAATGAGGGTGTGCTAAAAGACACAGAACCCAGGTTTTTGTTTTTTTTT
>NW_007768117.1:4748-6119 GCF_000696425.1 Galeopterus variegatus | reverse complement strand
AAGAAACTGGATCCTTAAGCTTACTCTAAGAACAATCATTTAGTGATTGGGTGGAAAAGGAATATAACTGCCTTAGTGTTTTGTTTTGTTTTATTTTATTTCTGTTTTTTACTTCAGTGAGATTTTCTGGGTACTAATATGACTGAAGACACATGACAAAAAGTATGCAAGATCTTCATAAATTCCTTGTATATTTTTAAACTTAAAAATTAAAGTTTTATCACTGTGAGGCATCCATACAATACACTACCACTCAGCAACAAAAAAGAACAGGTTCTTGATACACACAACAACATGAATGAAACTCAGATGCATTACACTAAATGAAAGTAGCCAGACTTAAAAGGCTACAGATTTATGTGGGTGGCCCAACAAGCCCCACTGAGCATGGAAGACCCTGTGGGCGTGGGGGCTTACTGTGATTTGAATGTCCCTTCAAGCTCATGTTGGAACTTAACTCTCAATATGGTGGTGGAGGTGGGGTTTTTTAGAGGTGAATAGATCTTGAGGATTGTGCCCTCGTAAATGGATCGATCCATTCATGGAGTAATGGGTTGAAGGTTCAAGGGGTTGTCATGGGTATGATTCTGACAGCTTTATAAGGAGAGCGGGTGACAAGGTTAGCTCTCTTGCTCATGCCATCCTTGCTGTGTAATACTCTGCATGGTCGACAGGCCCTGTAGACAGAAGACCCTAGAAGAAGACCCTCACCAGATGTAACCCCCGGACCATCGACTTCCCAGCCTCCAAAACTGTAAGAAATAAATTTCACTTCTTTCTAAATTATCCAGTTTCAGGTATTCTGTTATAAGCAATGGAAGTGGACAAATGCAGGGCTGCAGTACCTGATCCTCTCTCTGGTGAAAGGGATGGTGTCATTGTCTTTCTTCCAGTAGAACACGGGAGGGGGCATGCCGATCACACGGCACTCCAGTCTCACTGGGTGGCCTTCAGGGACACCGCAGTTCTGCAGCTTCTCCAGGATCACAGGCGCTTTCTTCACCTCTTTGGCTGAACAAGAGAAGGGTCATTCTCATTTGAATAGTAAGTGCCTTGAGGATCTTGCATCAAACTCACTAAAGTTCTGGAATTTTGCAGGGTGGGCACGCTTACTTATCGCCTCGTCAGAACACTCCTCATGCCTCCTAGTGAGGACAGTGATAAAAGCTCCATAAATGGTTAAAAAAAGAAATGGGGAAACCATCTCTGCACATCCCATGAGAGGATCTGGGTCACACTCATGGGATGCAAGTGCTAGAAATGATGAAATTAAAGGAATTTCTTTTATTGCTCAACAGTAGATTTCTGAGAAACAATAAATAGATCATTTTTTCTTTTCTTTTTTTTTTTTTTTTTTTGACCAGTAAGGGG
>NW_007768117.1:0-443 GCF_000696425.1 Galeopterus variegatus | reverse complement strand
CATTTTAAGAGGAACAAAGGGTCAGTGTACCTAGTGTAACACATTTAATCTATTTTAACACATTACATTAATTTAGACTGAAGTGTTAAGTATATTCTCTGTTCTTGCTTAAGTTTTACCAGAGGAAAATCTTGTAACACACACACATATATATTATATATAAAAATATATATTTACTGTGTATAGACTTGTTGGGTGTTAAAATTCTGAAAACCTAAAAGCTACAACATCCTCTGGGACAAATTGAGTTTGCTGTGTAGAAATTCTCAGTAGAAAGTTTTGTAGAGAAGCTACGTTTGCTCGCTTGCCCCCTTGTGGTATAAAACCAAAATGGCAAAGAAATAAGGTTGGTTAAGGAAAATCAATCAATCAAAATCACTTTAAGAAACTGGATCCTTAAGCTTACTCTAAGAACAATCATTTAGTGATTGGGTGGAAAAGGA
>NW_007768116.1:5651-6119 GCF_000696425.1 Galeopterus variegatus | reverse complement strand
ATAAAGAAATGTGAGAAAATTAACCCTAAATTTTAAATTTTATCCAAATTTCATTTGTTTTTCTAACACTAATCATATCTCTTCTTACTTATACATCACTTTAGCATTTATCTAGCACATTAGTTGTATTCTCTTATGAGACCATATTAAGTCCTTAAAGAGAATGAGAAGAGAGGCTGCTTGTAGCAATGAAGCCATAGCTAGAAATTACTTTTCTGTTGCCTTTTAGACTTTAACTTGTTTTGAAGAGATAATGTAACATCAGTTTTAAATAAAATTTGGAGTCTAGTTCCATAATCCTCTTAAGGATTTGTGTACATTTTACCTTGGATATTTTGTCAATATCAATACTTTTTCAAACATGGACTTATAATGAAATATAAGACCTAACTTAAATGTAGTGACATGAGCTTCTTTTTTTTTTTAAAGATGACCGGTAAGGGGATCTTAACCCTTGACTTGGTGTTG
>NW_007768116.1:0-226 GCF_000696425.1 Galeopterus variegatus | reverse complement strand
AAGTCATGTAAGCATGTTTTTGATGCAGTGAGAAAAGAAATAGTATAAAATGGCATGTGTTTGATGTTTGTAACTAAAATATGGATAGGAAAGTAATATGCAAAAATGAATTGCTATTCAATAGTCTTATGTTCATTCCACAGATAACCCGAGTGTATATTACATATAAAGAAATGTGAGAAAATTAACCCTAAATTTTAAATTTTATCCAAATTTCATTTGTTTT
>NW_007768115.1:5784-6119 GCF_000696425.1 Galeopterus variegatus | reverse complement strand
ATGAACTTATTTATTGAACAAATATGGAGTGGAACCAAGCCCCTGTCTAAGGATCTGAAATGAATAAGACAGGGTCTCTGTCCTCAAGATGGTTTTGTTGTTGCTGTTGTTGGGGAAAATATGTAAACAAGCAATGACATAATGTGGCCTAATGTTCTAGTAGAAACTTTATAAGATGATAAAAGAGCACCAAAAAAAGAAAGGAAAGAAACAGAAAAAGAAAAATAAAGGGGCTGGCCCGTTAGCTGAGTTGGCTACAGCACAGTGTTGTAACGTGAGGTCAGGGGTTCAGATCCCCATACCAGCCAGCCGCCAAAAAAATAAATAAATTAAGA
>NW_007768114.1:5703-6119 GCF_000696425.1 Galeopterus variegatus | reverse complement strand
TTAAAACTGGAAATGGATTTTCTCATATCATGTAAAAAATGTAGGATGGCAGTTAAGAAACGAATATACAAAACAGTCAGGTACATGTACTCCCTAGCAGCTAAGTTAAACCTCACGACCTATGTCATTCAGATTTTTTTCATTTTAAGGAAGGTGATTCATTTATCAAAAGAAGCAGACATGTTTCTGATTCTACATTCTGGAAGAAATCTTGTTAGAATTCAACGGGGCTTCTGAATCTTCCCCTCTTATTTGGAATCTGGGTTACTAGGCTGCTGTTCTCTTTGGCCCAGTGGTTCTCAAAGTTGAATGTGCATCAGAATCACCTGGAGGACGTTTTAAAACTCAGATTGCTGGGTCCCACCCACAGAATTTATGACTCTGTGGGTCTGGGATGGAGCCCAGAATTTGCGTCT